>NW_026853739.1:0-45746 GCF_026571515.1 Ruditapes philippinarum | reverse complement strand
TTTAACTAGAGGGCTACGGTGGTCCCTTTATGGCTAACCTGAATGAAGACTGCTTGAGATGCAATTAAGGCTAAGGAGCGCACAGAAAAAACACAAAAAGAACAAAATGTTCCGTTTATCTAAGTAAGCTGATAAACTAAAAATGAAAATAAACCTTATATTCTAAATGGTATAGACAGTCACGCAAATGTACTGCTCTAGTGTTTCGAACCTTAATCGGAAGAGAAGCTTGCCGAGTTCTGTACCAAATGAAAATTACAAATATCTTTGAAATGTCAAAGCAATTTATATGGAAATACAAATCTAAAACAAAGGAATGATGTTGATTAGCGAGATGACCCATTTTCACATTTGTTATTAACACACTTAGCAAGTTTAAAAGATTGCGAGTTTCCAAAGTTTCTACTGTGTCGTGGGACTTAGTTTTTACCTTCTTGACCTATATTTGATATCCTAGTCCAAGTTAAAATTAAAACTGAAATTCCACAGTTTCAAACTTATTGAAGCTATCATTTTCACAAGTATTATGACTAAGTTTAATGAAGATCCTTCATTAAACTATTACTTAATTACTTAAATTATTACTTAATTTTTTATGTCGCTCAAATTTTGACGGGCGAACTACAAAGGAGGTTTCATCAATGTGGTTTCTTAAGTGCTTCTGTATCAATAAGTTAAACCATATATATTACAATTAAATAAGTTTCAATCAAAATGGTGACATCAATAATTATATAATTTGTCAACAAAAGACAAGCTCAATCCTAAGATTGATACAAAACCAGATACAAGGGGACATAACTCTCCATTAACGTTATACATCATCATATTATAATGTAGAAACAGCATAAATTTTCATTATATTACAGCATTTTGGTTGACAAAATAATATTTATTTCATTTTGTTTCAATTTAGAGGTTCATCGGTCGGAGTAAGCCCTCTGACTTCTAAAAAACTTTAAGTTACCGTATTGTAGTTCTTAATGTGACTTTAGTTATGCTCCTTGATATAATTTTATAAAACGACACCATTTATGGTTAGGGTCTTTCTATTTGAAAGACCTTGGTATGGTTAATACTTCATGATTTTATTTTTAATTCTTTACTGGAATGCAAGGATAGAAAGGGTAATATTATATAATAGCACCGTTTTTCATTAAAATAATGTTTTGTGGAAGCACATCTTTACAAATAATTTATTTAAGAGTTTGTACATGCATATTGTGCATATTTCATTTAACCATTAAATTACAGAAGTTTCAACGACTGGTTAAATGTGGATCAATGCTTAAAGGGGAATAAATTGTTCCCATTTTACACGATTTTTACAAAAGGGAGACTTCTTTTAAAAAAACATTAATATCTATCCCAGCATTATTTCATTTCGCAAGGCTGTCACGAGTTTTGTTTTTATATAGATTGACTTCATCTAGGACAACTTCATCAATTGTTCACGACTATAGGACATTTTTTTTCACTTTGAACACCATCGCTGTGCTATTCTGTTTCAAGGCTCTTTAAGCCTGTGAAATGCTATCATTTTTATTTCTCAAAAACCTTTTTCATTTTTCGTATCTTGTTACAGTTCGAATATAATACTTATTTGGCAAATACATGAACGGTCTTTTGCTCCTTTAGCTCTGTATGGAATTGATATATTTATAGTGAATAAGATTTATGTATGGAAGTCAAATACTAATTTTGTTTACATTTTGCTACATTAACAATATATTTCTGTACATTCAGCGCTACTTGTTTTAGTTTTTAAACTCTTAATCTATATTAATAAAACATTATTAAAGAATTGAAACTATGGACTTCTGAGGCACAATGTGCCTTTAAGGTATATTATCTAAGCTTTGTTATTAAGAAAGTCAGTGGGGAAACATAACCAACAAAAGTGTAAATTATTCATATTTTCTATGTATTTTTTAATAATGAGCTAATGAGCTCATTTCTTTTCACCTTACTTCCTGCTCATTATCATAAATTGTTTAATTATATAACAATCTTTAAACAATGACTTGACAATTCTTTGACATTGACCTTTTCCAGATTACTGAAATACATGAACTTCATACAGTATTTAGGTTATTATTCGATTTCTTTCCTTAGAAATAGTATAGACTACATCCCAACTAAATATCTAAGCTCTAGACCTTTCACAAAAAAGGATTAAAATGTAGTTCTTTTCCCTGTACAAGTCAATGTAAAGTATGTAATAGCTAATTTTGGCCCTATGGGCATGATTAATAGAATTTTAGAAGAAAGCCAAAAACGTTCTGAGGAGATAAATGAATTAATTAAAAACAAATATGTGAACTATTGAAACAAAAACTTTGTAATAGTGAAGATTCGACAAACAATCTATGTGTCACGGTTAAGAACTGTTTAATATTTAGGGGTTTTGTGTAAGCGGACAGATAGCTCAGTCGGTAGGGTCACGGATAAATCCGTGGTAGGGTACTGTATTCCGAGGGTCACGGGTTCAAGTCTCGGTCAGGCTGCACATTTTCCTCACCCTGTGACATTTGGCGCCCAACGTTGGGCCGTGACTACAAATAGCTCAGTTTAATTACATTGATATGTCACTCTGTGGAATTCGAGGACGAATTTCAATATAGCAGGGGAGTCACGGTTCAAAACTGACTATTTAGGGGAGATGATTGTTAGGGTCGGAATAGCGCCCGTCGGGAGACCCCGCGGTACGATATTCGAGGGTCCCCGGGGCGAGTCCGATTTTAGGCGCAAAATTTTTTTTTACCCTGTGACATATGGCCCTAAAATAATAATAGAGAAACTCTCTCTAACTCTTTCGATTTTTAAAAGATTTATTTCATGTATGTGTTGATAAGGAAAATATATGAATTGGTATTGTTCTATATCAAGGTTTCTATTATAAAATAATAATTCACTGAATTCGTGGAAATGATCAAACAATTGATCAAGTCATATATTTAACTATTTTCATCATACACACACATTGTTCTACAGCGTACATGATGTTTATTATAAAATACTATTTTCCATATACTCATGTTTTTCCAATATTTAATAAATATATTACATACATGAATATGACTTAACAGAAAGAAAATATGTAGATCTTTATTATCTAAGAAGAGGTAAAAGGCTTCCCATTTATTACATGATAATGGAGATCTAGAATGTTGTTTCCGACATAATACCATTACTATTTGTTTGAATATATAGTTCAAATTCAAACTGGTATATAATACATAGGTTCCTATAGATTCTACTAGACGGGACACAACTCTCATTGATTTTACTAAAAGTGACACAGCTCTCATGGATTTTACTAGAAGGGGCACAGCTCTCATTGATTTTACGAGAAGGGACTCAGCTCTGTTGGATTTAACTAGAAGGGACAAAGCTCTCATTGATTTTACTAGAAGGGCCTCAACTCTCATGGATTTTATTAGAAGGGCCTCAGTTCTCATGGATTTTACTAGAAGAAACACAGCTCTCATTGATTTCACTAGAAGGGACTCAGCTCTCATGGATTTTACTAGAAGGGACACAGCTTTCATTGATTTTAATAGAAGGGCCTAAGCTCTCATGGACTTTACTAGAAGGTCCTCAGCTCTCATGGATTTTACTAGAAAGGACACAGCTCTCATTGATTTTACTAGAAGGGACTCAGCTCTCATGGATTTTACTAGAAGGGACACAGCTCTGATGGATTTTACTAAAAGGGACACAGCTCTCATGGATTTTACTAGAAGGGTCTCAGCTCTCATGGATTTTACTAGAAGGGACAAAGCTCTCATGGATTTTACTAGAAGGGCCTCAGCTCTCATGGATTTTACTAGAAGGGACACAGCTTTCATTGATTTTACTAGAAGGGACTCGGCTCTCATGGATTTTACTAGAAGGGACACAGCTCTCATTGATTTTACTAGAAGGAACACAGCTCTCATTGATCTTACTAGAAGGGACACAGCTTTCATGGATTTTACTAGAAGGGACACAGCTCTCATTGATTTACCTAGAAGGGCCTCAGCTCTCATGGATTTTACTAGAAAGGCCTCAGCTCTCATGGATTTTACTACAAGGAAACAGCTATCATTGATTTTACTAGAAGGGACACAGCTCTCATTGATTTTACTAGAAGGGACTCTGCTCTCATGGATTTTACTAGAAGGGACTCGGCTCTCATGGAATCTACTAGAAGGGACTTGGCTCTCGTGGATTTTACTAGAATAGACACATCTCTCATTGATTTTACTAGAAAGGACTCAGCTCTCATGGATTTTACTAGAAGGGACTCGGCTCTCATGGATTTTACTAGAAGGGACACAGCTCTTATGGATTTTACTAGAAGGGACACAGCTCTCATTGATTTTACTAGAAGGGACACAGCTCTCATTGATTTTACTAGAAGGGACTCTGCTCTCATGGATTTTACTAGAAGGGACTCGGCTCTCATGGAATCTACTAGAAAGGACTTGGCTCTCGTGGATTTTACTACAAGGGACACAGCTCTCATTGATTTTACTAGAAAGGACTCAGCTCTCATTGATTTTACTAGAAGGGACTCGGCTCTCATGGATTTTACTAGAAGGGCCTCAGCTATCATGGATTTTACTAGAAGGGACTCAGCTCTATTTGATTTTACTAGAAGGGACATAGTTCTCATTGATTTTACTAGAAGGGACTCGGCTCTCATGGATTTTACTAGAAGGGACTCGGCTCTCCTGGATTTTACTAGAAGGGACACAGCTCTCATTGATTTTACTAAACGGGACATAGCTCTCATGGATTTTTTCTAGAAGAGACTCGGCTCTCATGGATTTTACTAGAAAGGACTCAGCTGTCATAGACTATTCAAATAGGGTCTGGACTCTTATGGATATTACTTAAACTCTCATGGATTTTATTGGAAGGAACTCAGCTCTCATGGAAGAGACTAGAAGAGACACGGCTCTCATGTATTTTACTATTAGGGACTCTGCTCTTATGGATTTTACTAGAAGGGTCTCAGCTCTCATGCATAATAAAAGAATCTGGACTCTTATGGATTTTACTAGAAGGGGCTCAACACTCATGTATTTTACTAGAAGGGGCTCAGCTCTCATGAAATATTCTAGAAGCGTCTGGACTCTCAAGGATTTTACTAGAAGTGACATAACTTATATGGATTTTTTAGACGGGAATCAGCTCTCATGGATTTTTCTAGAAGGGCCACAACTCTCATGGATTATACAAGAAGGGTCTGGGCTCTGTTGGATTTATTAGAATGGACACAATTTTTATAGATTTTATTAGATGGAAATCAGATCTCATGGATTCTACTAGAAGGGACACAGCTCTCATGGATTTTACTACAAGGGGCTCAACTCTCATAGATTTTATTAGAAGGAACTCAGCTCTCATGGATTTTACTAGAATGAACTCAGCTCTCATGGATTTTACTGCAAGGGACTCAGCTCTCATGCATTATACTAGATGGGTCTAGACACTCAGGGATTTTACTTGAAGGGGCTCAACTCTCATTGATTTTACTTGAAGGCACTTGGCTCTCATGGATTTTACTAGAAGAGACTCAGCTCTCATGGATTTTACTAGAAGGGTCTCAGCTCTCATTGATTTTACTAGGGGTGTCTCCGCTCTCATAATTTTTACTAGAAGGCACTCAGCTCTCATGGATTTTACTAGAAGGCACTTGGCTCTCATGGATTTTACTAGAAGAGACTCAGCTCTCATTGATTTTACTAGAAGGGTCTCCGCTCTCATACTTTTTCCTAGAAGGGACTCAGCTCTCATGGATCTTACTAGAAGGCACTTAACTTTCATGGATTTTACTAGAAGGGACTGACTTTCATTGATTTTACTTGAAGGGACTCAGCTCTCATGGATTTTAGTACAAAGGACTTGACTTTCATGGATTTTACTAGAAGGGTCTCAGCTCTCATTGATTTTACTAGAAGGGACTCGGCTCTCATTGATTTTACTAGAAAGGACTCAGCTCTCATGGATTTTACTAGAAGGGTCTCCGCTCTCATAATTTTTACTAGAAGGGACTCAGCTCTCATGGATTTTACTAGAAGGCACTTGGCTCTCATTGATTTTACTAGAAAGGTCTCAGCTCTCATGGATTTTACTTGAAGGGACTCAGCTCTGATGGATTTTACTAGAAGGGACTTGGCTCTCATGGATTTTACTAGAAGGGTCTCAGCTCTCATTGATTTTACTAGAAGGGACACAGCTCTCATTGATTTAACTTGAAGGGACTCAGCTCTCATGGATTTTACTAGAAGGGTCTCAGCTCTTATTGATTTAACTTGAAGGGTCTCAGCTCTCATGGATTTTACTTGAAGGGACTCAGCTCTCATGGATTTTACTTGAAGGGACTCAGCTCTCATGGATTTAAGTAGAAGGGACTTGACTTTCATGGATTTTACTAGACAGGACTCAGCTCTCATGGATTTTACTTAAAAAGAACTCTTTCAGCACTTAAATCCCCTCAAGGTCAAATATCACTGTGTAGATCCACATTTACTTCCTGTGATCGCAAAAGATTATACAAGATGAACCACATCACCTTGCAATACATGATACAGTGATTTCATTTCTACACTGAGAATATAATTTCTTGAC
The DNA here is from genome assembly GCF_026571515.1 of Ruditapes philippinarum. Taxonomy (NCBI): domain Eukaryota; kingdom Metazoa; phylum Mollusca; class Bivalvia; order Venerida; family Veneridae; genus Ruditapes; species Ruditapes philippinarum. The sequence goes on along the minus strand of NW_026853739.1, from coordinate 39,125 downwards.
TACGATTCTGATATAATAAGCCAATTACAAAACACATTAACTAGTACAGTACTTTTCATTTTTCAACATTCAAAAAGGCACAGTTCACTCCATTGTCGGACACCAACGGTTGATTAACATGTAATTGATAAATGTTAAGGGTATATACGTGGATATCCAATGATGGGTTCATTCAAGAATGCATTTATATGTTCAAAGCTATTTTGTAAATTTTAAATTGTAATTTCAGACAATAAAGTACTGTCTTAAATGTATCACAATATAAGATTTATACATGTGAAATAAATAAAACACAAGTGGAGTGAAGACAAGTCAAACATTTCTTTAATAATTTTATTGGAAATACATTTGCATATAATTATAATATATAATATCACATGTGTTTGTTGGTTATGATATAATTATTAACTATAACTTAAATATTGTCTTATCTTTGAGGGGCTATCTGTGTGCATGAAAGGTCCCCTAACAATTCTTGCAGAATATACTAGGAAAATATCTTAATTGTGATGCTTGCAAATCAAAATTTTACAGTCATACAATTTAATTATATTAGATGTACATAATATCAGTATATAGAAAATTCATTTAGTTATGACACGCTTATTATGATCAATTATTTTACATTACACACATTAGAATCATATAGTTAAAAAATATTTGTAACAATTCATTGCAATTTTAATTAAATTAGTAGATTTAATTAAGTAGATTAATCAAGGCTCTTAATAACCTTATACTGGACAAGGCATCAATTGCATAATTTTTTTTTACAATATACAGAAATTGGATATGTACCTCAAAACTGGTACCTGAAATACACCAAATTTGTGTAAAATGGTTTAAGGCACAATAAACTACCAATATCATATAATATAATTATTTATAATATTATTTTGCATTATTAAATGTACAAAAAAAAGAAAATTTGAAAAAAAAAAACACCTAATAAATAACAATTGTAACCTTATATTTCAAATTAAAGATCACCAAAACAACAATAACAATGGCAGCAGTCTGGTCTATTAGAAAATATCACAAATATGTTGCATGTAAAATTATCTTTAACAAATATATTGTAACACTATAGACATTAAAACAGAAGTCAGTTTTGCAAGGTCTCCGACTCATTTTTAGCCTTTACCAAATGAACTTGACCATCTTTTAATCTGGACAGAACCATTTATCAATTTTAGGGACAATTTCAAAATATGTATAAACTGAAAAGCAAACAGTGCAGACCATAATTTGATGACTTATCATGCTCATCTTGGTCTGCACTGGTTGCATGGGTAGAATTTGATGATGCAACCAGACTAAGAGTTTAACTTTAATGTATATTTTCCAGTTTTAATAATTTTATCTTCACCCCTAATTTAGTATCATGGAGTTGTCTATCCTTGAGTTTTGACTTGTCCATTTCTAGTGGTTCCAGGTTCAAAACAGTTAACCAGGTTTTATGGCAAGATTGCTTAAATGTGCAAGTTTGTCTAATTTCATTTGTGAAATTGTTATAGCTATTTATTTTAGCTTACATATAAAAAGATAAAAAAAGATAAGATTATTTATTTCTTTCAACTTATAAAATCTTTATTTGATTAATTACATGTATATTATAAAGATTGCATAGGTACAGAAGAAATCACACTTCTGAATTACCAGTCAGAAATACAGCCTAAATTTTTCAAGCATTTTCAAGTCAGTCACAAAGATATTTATATGTAGCATTGTACAAATTACATGAAAATGTTTGTTGTATTTTAAGATTACAAAACATAAATACAGATTTCTGATAGGTTATATGCCTCAGTATTAATATTTGTTTGGTTATACAACCTAGACAAGGGTTATATAACAAACAACTTTTTACTAACAGCCAGATATCCTTTCAAATGTCTAAATTCTTAACTTATTTATAATACTGCTGTCATTGATAATAAGAATAAAATTTTAATTATTTTTAAAGCACCCAATGTATTCAGATAATATATGCCTTAGAATCATCCAATGAAAATCAATGTTAGTATTATTTAAAAATAATGAATAAAAAGAATCTAAAATTTCATGGAGAAATAAAATTCAGCATTTATAAAACAGTTTCAAAATTTGTTAAAAAATGTCAAAATAGGTGCAAAATGTTTATGATATTATGTGGTAGAAAATCTTGTCTTTGTATAGAATAATCTAATCTAACAATGTGTTGTTAATGAAGGTACTTCCAGTATCTTTCCGGTAAATTCTCTAACAAACCTGAAAATAATAAAGGAAATTATACTTATATATTTCATAAACATGTTCTAAATAAGGAAGCATTAATGCTGGAGTGGTTAAGATGTCTTGCCTGTGCCGTTGATGTGCACAACTAGGGATGGTACTGATCCCTTCTGTAAAGTTTGGTTGAAATCCCACCAGTAGTTTGACTTGTGAAGGGCAGACAAGCTCAATGCAGACAGACTGATAGACGGTTGGACAGAGGGTGAAGGCAAAAACAAAAGTCTGCAAACAAATTTGGGAGACATAACTATATATACATATCATGAATATATGTATATCTAAAACATATAGTTGTTAAACATATATAACACATATAATTTTAAGAAATATATAAACAAGAATATATAAGATTATAATATCTGTCATATACCATATTGCCGTTGGATCAAAATATCCGTCCCTTGTATCGCAAACATATATCAGATATTTTTTCTTGCATATTCTACCAAAAATAAATTGTATTTTAAACTTTTAACCTTAATAGATCAATTTTCCATGGAAATTTAAGTCATAACACTCTTTAACTATTTTCTTTCAACAGGTGAAACTAACAGAAACATCAGTCTGATATGCAAGAAAAATACATCTTTGCATGAACATAAAAATAATCGCAGAAGAGCACCGCACATTATCATTGCAATGAAATATTCATAAGTAAGTGGTCCTAGATTCCTTAGTCATAAGAAAGTGGTCAAAGATTCTGTAGAAGTAAGCGGTCCAACATTCCGCAGAGATGAAGTTATAAATGTAGGCATTGTTAGTGGCCTACATCTAAGACACTGACATAAAAAAGATGATAAATTCTACAGATCAAAAATAAATGTGATCATAAACAAGAGCTGTCAGAAGGACAGCGCGCTCGACTTTTTTAGTGCTTGCCTATAAAACAAAACTTTGACAGTTAAGGGCACACAAGACTTTAACTAGGAATTTCTAAGTACAAATCAAGAAACATTTTCACAGAGTTATCTTCTCTTGCTTACAGATAGGTCTCATGATGGCACATAAGAACTCCAACTTCCAAAGTAATATCTCAAATGGTTAAGTCAACAAGTGGACAAGAATGAAAATCTTAACTGAGTTTCTAAGTCAAAAAGGGCCATAATTCAAATAAAATCCTTAACAGAATTACCTTCTCCTGCCCATGTTTTGGGACCATGATGGTAAACAAGTATTCCAACTTTCAAATTAATATCTCAAACAGTTCAGTCAAAAAGTGGACTGGTACTAAAAACTTAACCAAGATTCTAAGTCGATAAAAGGCCTTAATTTTTAAAACAAATCCTTGACAGAGTTACCTTCTCTTGCGTACAGATGGAGGTAATGATGTGAAATAGCATTAAAAGTTTCAAAGCAATATCTCAAAGGGTTAAGGCAATAAGTGGATTTTACCCATATTCAATGTATTTTCTAAGTCAAAAAGGGGCATAATTCTGTCAAAAACCTTGACAGAGTTATGTCCTCTTGTCTGTTGATGAAGGTCGTGATGGTAAACAAGTATGGTCAGTTTCAAAGCAATACCTCCAATGGTTTTGAAATAAAGTGAGGTGGTACAAAAAACTTAACCAAGCTCAATACACTTTCTAAGTCAAAAAAGGGCCATAATTCTGTCAAAAACCTTGACAGAGTTATGTACTCTTGTCTGTAGATGGAGGTTATGATGGTGAACAAGTATGGTAAGTTTCAAAGCCATACTTGTAATACTTCTGAAATAAAGTGGGGTGGTACGAAAAACTAAACCAAGGTGTGACGCCAACGCTAACGCTAACGCCGACGCCGACGCCGGGGCGAGTAGGATAGCTCCCCTTTTCATAGAAAAGTCGAGCTAAAAATTCCCCAAGCCTCTATCAATCCTAGAACATTATCAAGGTTCATCCCTCATAGAATATCTAATTATCTACTTGCCCACAAACAAATTAACACACACTATAACTTGGCTTACTTAAATTATTGACAAACTGATATTGGTACTTGTACATGGAAATTGTATCCAGTTTTTATGTATTGAATTATTCTGTTTGTTTCCAATTTAATGGTGACTAAGTTTCATGTAATTAATGTGTAGAGATTATTTTCAAATGAAATAGAACGGTGGGGAGGAATTTCAAGTAAATATAAACATAGGACAAATAGCTCTTGTATAAAACAGTTTCAATTTTGGCTGTTGAAAAGAATGGCACCATACAAAATTACCCCCTCACTGTCAAGTATCTATTCCAATGATCCGATTTTAGGATCTTTTCAGGCCTTTATCTAATAGTAGTAAATCAAAAAACCGCAATTTCATATAAATTAGTTGATTATAATGCTTAAACTGATTAATTTATATAATAGACTTGTCCAGTTATGAAAATGGAATAATCCATTTTAAAGTATTTAAGGGATTTCAGTATCAAATTACAAGAATTGAGCTGCAAACAATACAAATGTTTTACCTCATTTAAATGAATTTCTGTATGGCTTAAAACAGATAATAGTGGCGTATTCTTGGTTTTCAAAAGTTGGCCAAAGAACATTAACTCACCAAATTTTTTCATTCAGAAATACATTATTGGCACAGTCAACTTAATATACATAAGATTTCCAGGAAGATTTCAAGACCTATTTCCTATAAACTCTCATATTGACATGATCATTAATACCAAATAATCATGACTAAATGAAGAGATCAGTTGTTAAAAGCCATGTGTTTATTTGCTATAAAGTCAGTGGTTAAGAGTTTGAGTCCCATGTATGTCTCTTAACTCCAAAAAATTATAAAAAACATAGTTCCTTTTAATTTTGGTGGACATAACAATGTAACTAAAAATGTTACCTTTTTCTGTTAAAACTTGTTTGCTAAACAGCTTTGCGTAGTATCTCTGGAAAAAAAAGTGGAATAAAAATTTTATTACACAATTTACTTTTTAGAGCAATTAAAGCAGGCATTAAAAGATGTAATTTCAGCTTTACAGTTTTATAAAATAAGTTCGGTGAAAAAGGGTTGATGACTGATATTCATTGAACAAGAGTGTCAATATGTCACAAAATATGCCCATCATAAAAACTCAGTCTCATAAAAGTGAACATTTATGTTAAATTCCCACAATTTATTATGATCAGTACTCATATTTTTATTTTATCTGACCTTGGACCTTTTCATGTGATCTCCATCTTCAAGGGGGGCTAATGAAACTGATTTTACGTAACATGATGCCTCTCATTATGTTTAACATTTGTCCCAAGTTAAATATTAATCCATTTATGATGCAGAAGTTTAACTATGGATATTCATTTTCCTCTGAGATTCATACTGTGACCTTGACCTTTGACCTTAAGTCCTGCTTAATTTGTGTGATGCTATATCTCATAATGGTGAACATTTCTTTCAAGTAATACCAAGATCCCTCCATGCATGAAGAAGATATGCTCTTTCAATTATACCTGGTGACCTTGACCTTACATAATATTAATCTGAATTATCCTGAAAATACATTGTCTCATGATTGTGAACATTTCTGATATAATCCCTTGATTCATAAATACTAAAGTGTCCATACACACATTTTCATATTTCAATTTGACCTTTGACAGATAAGTGTGACCTTGACCTTTGTCGCAGAATCCTGAAATTTGCACACTACAAACAGCCTCAGCGTGGTGAACATTGTTACCATGCATGTAGAGGTTTTGCTCCAAACAAGCATTTTCCTTTAACTTTTAGGTGCAACATTTGCCTGCTGTTAATTGGCTGGAAATTCAAATTCACAGCAGGACAAAAAGGGTTGAAATTTATGTAATGCATCATACTGAAATGACCTTGTTTGATAGTGGAATGCCCATTATTTCAGTAATCCAGGAAATGGTGAGCAATAAAATCATACAACCATAGACTAGCAAGGTCACTTCTTCACAAGGAAGACTTCCTGGTCCCTTGAAGGAATATAACCCAAAACACTAACAGGTTCATATAAGTGATTCAATGTCTATTCAATTAGATGATGGAGGCTCCTAGTTACAAGGACTGTAGGTTTGACCATTTCACAATTGATATTGACCATAACTATTTAAACACAACACCTTTTGCAAACATTCAAAGCCTAAAACAGTAGAAAATTCTTCAACTTACAACACTACAGTGTACAATATCAAAGATATTTGACAATAAATGAAAACACTACAAATGAGGAAAAAAGTATATGTACTGACTGAAAAAAAAACAAGTGCAGCTTCACTTAAACTAAGAGAAATCAATTACCAAACCTAGACTTCCATTTAGAATTTCATAATATCCTAACAAGCCCCCCTATCCCCCCAAACAAGTGTTAATATAATTTTCGCATTCCAAGCAGGAGTGCTGCAAAAAAATTCTTTTACGTTTCAAAGTTGATTGGAAATTTTTTTTATATCGGTCAATTCAACTTTCCATTACTTGTTTACTTTAACCTTCACCTTAATCTTACAGGTACTTTAATGTATTTGTTGGGAAAGTTTTAATGTTTTAGAAGGTTGTAGGAAATTTTCTATGAAACATTCCAATTTAACCATGCCATGAGTTAACTATACCAAATTTTAAAAAAAAACTTATTGTGAAATAATATTATAGGAAATTTTGTTAATTTAGATCAATATTGAAATGTAAAATGAATCATCATATAAATGTGGATTGATTGTATAAAGTGAAATAATAAAGACAAAAGGAATAAATATAAGTGTTATGCTTGTTTTCCAATCCATAAAATTTTCAATAGTGTGATGTAAATTGATACATGTTTGTAAATTTGATAAATAAAATATGTTTTAACTAAATATTTTCACTCAAAATCCTATAAAATACAATCATAAAATCAAATACAGCTTCAGAACCCTTATCCCCCTTATTTTATATATTTCATTAGCCTAGCTTTGAAATTCAAATTCTAATTTTAAGAGATTTCAATTTACAAAATACAATCAAAGGATGAAGATGATTTAAGAATTATGAAAAATCAATCAGTAATATTTTTAGTTTGCACTCAAGCAACCATTTTCAGGGGAAAATAAGTCTGAATGAACTAAATTCAAAGCTTCTTGTTCCTTTAACCTGGGGTCCTGGTAACTAGGTAAAGCTGTAACGCTACTGTACTGATCAGGGGAGTTAACAGTTACAGACTATTTATATTCTTGAGGAACAAGGAATTTGTATGCATTTATAATGATTGTTGTAGTACCGGTAATGTCCCATAAACTCTTACAATTTTTTTTGGTATATTTCCATGAAACGGCATTCCTAAAAATGATAACTTAATACATGTATACAGTGTCACTATTCTAGGAAGGGGGATGAGGGGATTCACTCATATTGTTGAAAATTCCCCTCCCCCCTCCCCAAATTTTTTCAGAGGCTGGGGGAAAAATTTACAAAGAAAAAGAAGGAAAAAGATCAACAAGAGTAATAAAATCTCACTTTTCTATATAAATTCCCCGTTTTTCGAATCCTAGAAAAGACACTGTGTATATATATATAAATGTTTTATGTCCTCCCAATTCATTTGGAAGGGAGTGGTGGGGGATGTTTGCCCTTACAAAACATATGAGAAGACACTGTCCACCACAGCAAAATCAGGAGGCAAATGTTTGCAGGGACAATGTTCTAAATTTGAGCTCAATTATCCATCCAGTGAGAGATCATAGATTATTGTTTGCAGAGGTTCAAATTAATAATGTGATAAACTCCATTGTTGCAACTTTCTCACTTACTTCACAAGTAAGAAGCAACTTCTTCACAATGGTGTTAAGGGAGAATAAATAAGAAATTGATACTACGATGACAATTCACTATATTTATCAGCAGTTTACTTTGAAACTGCAAGTCGCCAAACTGTCATATAAATGTATGAAAATCATGAAGTAGGTAACCATAGAAACATGGAAATCAAAGAGGGTAATGTGAGGTTGAAAAGGGCTGCAGAAATAAAGTACATAGACATTTAAGTCACCTTGTTTTATCAAAGACCACAGAATTTTAAGCTCGCACAAATAAGTACTTATACAGCAGTATACATGTAAGTTCTGCATACATAGAAACTGGCTAAATGATGTTCATTTGTATTATTTCATAAACTAAAGACAATGTGTCTAGCCATACAGTGGGCACAATAATTGCATCTTAAAAAATATAATTATTATTCAATTTGTGATAGTGGAGAACATTCATATTCTATTTTTGACACCGAGGCCTTGCCTTGTCTCCTATTATAAATTTAACATTGAATGGTCACAAATATTTTAATTATTGGCAACCTTCAATAATCCCCAATACACTGTATCTTACTTCAATCAAAAGTGGTACATTGAGGTATTTTTATAATATGACTGATTGAAGGTATAACTGCCATGACATCATTTCATTTCAGCTACCGTAAAATTCCTAATAAATGCCCCTCCCCTAATAAAGGCCCCCCAGGCCTTTTGATAAGGAAAAGAATCTACTCATCTGTGCTGAACTCATAATTAAATACATAATATTATTCAAATCATTCAGAATCCATTTTATTTTATAGTAAACACAAATATGTTGATATGAACATTAAAACCGTAACACTTTTTAATGTTATTACCAACACTTGCTAACACAAAATGTATTTACAGTGATTTTTTGATTTAGGAAAAATGTATTGAAATAATAGGCCCCTTTTTGAAAATGTTTAGCCCCCGGGGGCGTTTTATAGGAATTTTATGGTATCTGAGGCTGTTCCAGCACACAGTCATTTTCTATATGAAATATTTATGTACACCAATTAATATTTGTTGAACCAATGGTCTCACATTGTCAGGTTGACATACCATAAATGAAACATAAAACTTTCTGTGGTGTATTTTTTCCATGATCAGTATGTGTTTGACATTACAGTACTACTACACTCAGGATGATTAATTTTGTAACATTCCTGACACACATATTTTGCTGTGGCAGAAGAAAATTATTCCAAGGCTTGGTATTTTTTCCGGGATTGGTGTTTTTTTCCAGGGCTTGGTATTTTTCCATAACTACATGTATTTGCCTGAAATCAATCTACCAAGTGTATATCAAAGTATGTATTGTTGACAGAACTGACCACTCTTTATCGCTAATTGAAGAGTCATCTATGAGAAAGTGGTAATATTGATTTTAATAACACTCCTAAATGAGTGTTAGACTAACTTAAAGCTAAATTAGTTTTAAACTAACTTAAAGCTACATGCCTCCAGATGAGTCAAAATATTTCAAGAAAATTAAACTTCAGCAGAATGTACTAAGATTTTAAGAAAAGTAAAAAGATTGCAGAATGAAGATTCTACTTATAATTTACATCTTATGTGCATTTAATGAATGATTTTGTACAGTCTATCACCATAAAGGGCTATTTTTGCATATTTTGACCTCTTTTTGGTAACGAATGTGGATTAAGCCGTCATTGTCATTTACAATGTGTAAAATACTTTCTTTTTCCAATTCACAATATTTCACTGTTTAATACATTTTCAAAATTTTCATAAAAATCAGCATGAATCTTAAGGCATTTTCCTTTAAATACCGTCACAAACTCATATCCATACAGTGGGACTAACTGACCATGCAAGCTCTATGCAACATCAAAATAACTAATCAATTTAAAAAATGGATACTGGTCACAAAGTCCGCTTTTGTAAACTTTTACAAAGAAATAAATATATAAGTATCATACCTGTCCAGTGTCACACAAACATGTTGCTATTGTATGTCCTGGACCCATCTGTTTGGCAAGCTGGTAGGCTGCGGAGATGTTCAAACCTGAAGATGCACCAACAAAAAATCCCTCTTCATCTAACAATCGGAATGTCTGAAAAGTCATAGACATTAAACCAATATTATGGTAATAAACAAAATGTGTGCCCAAAAAAGGTTAAAAGGGCATATTTCTTGAAGTTTGAAGATTTTAAGATGTAAAAAAGCTCTTCCCTGTGGATTATGTCAGAAAATGGAGGAAATCTATGTATATACATTGTATTATGATTATGATGAACTAAGTTATGCTGAAATTTCTTGAATTTTGAAACTTTGGCCTTCAAAATTTTAGGCATTATAATAATGCAGACACTTTTTAAAGGGACTCCACTGAGGAGTTGACACAAGGGGACTGGAAATAATTTTTTGAGATATAAGTTTCATTTGACGTTGATCTAGACCAATAACTTGTGTGCAAAATTTCAAAACTTTCACTCACTCCGTTGTTTTTTTCACAATAATTATTCTAATTGTGATTGGCCTTAAAAATTACCCAAATTGAAAAGAGGTTGCAACTCAAAAGATTAGCTCAAAATACAATTTTATTTTTATTTCTGAATATATTTCTTAATTATCTTCCTGCTTAATGTGCCCCAGCTGATCCATAAAGAAAATTCAAATTTCAAGTTTTTTAGGTCTTTGCATGGAACTTTGTAGAGTTCCTTTAATAAGCATGGTCAAAATATGATCTTGGCTTCAAAGACGCCAGCACTATTATACCATTTCTACAGCATCTTTATCCAGTATACACATTGCATCATCAACAGGTGCTCCTTTCATGTTCTCTGTGACACGACCTTGACCTATTCCCTCAGTTATTGAGCTACCATCTGTTCTTTCTAACTGACCATTCTTAAACCAATTATATAAGACACTTCCCTGGAAAAAAAAGTAAAGTCAATCAAGGTCTTATGTATTGCTTAATTTTTTTATATCTTTTTTGGTCGCAACAACATAATTGAGATCATATGGTGATTTTTCAGCTAAACAGGTGAAGGAAGATGTCAGGTGCCCCTCTGAACATTTTTTGAGACACCTGAGTAGCACCACCGATGTTTCGTAAGCTACCTTGATAGCTTCCTCTCATGAAAGAAACCAGGGTTCCTGATGGGATTCTAACCCACAACAACGAGGGGCAAGTTGTTTGAAGTCAATGTCTTTCACTACATGGACACCCCTTAAATTATTTGAGCCTCCAGTTAAAAATGCCTATAAGTTTATTCATATATGTATTACAACAAGTGACATACACAGGACAACTCGTAAGAAAATGTCAGTTTATATATGGAGGGTAGGTTAAGATTTATAGTGACATTATGCTTATTTTTTCATTGTGAAGATGTGCTGATTGGATTACATATTTCAAAAATAATCAACAATAAAGAAATACTTTCAATAATTGAATTTTTTAAAAGTGATAAGCAAAGTCTACCCAATTCTTGCTTGTCCCTTTAGTAAAACACAAACACAACTTTTACTATTAAAGGGAAGCTACTCAAGATAAACTAAAATACACAAGTAAATGCTTCAATTATATAAATTACAGATGTGCACAATTAATTTTCTCTGTTAAAGGTACAGATGGTTGCTTTAACATTATATGAGATGGGTCACAACAAAACCAACGTAATGCGTTTGCAACCAGCATGGATCCAGACCAGCCTGCGCATCCGTGCAGTCTTATCAGGATCCATGCTGTTCGCTTACAAACCCTATAAAAAGTAGAGAAACTGATAGCGAACAGCATGGATCCTGATCAGACTGCGCGGATGAGCAGGCTGGTCTGGATCCATGCTGGTCGCAAATCCAAAATATCTTATTATCAATTACTGGTCAATCACCATTATCATTGTCAATCTCTTGAAGATAATAATTCAACTCAACTTGACAGAAAAAAATATGAGCATAATGTCACTTTAATTGAAAACTAATGTCACTTTAATTGAAAACTATGCTGAAAAGTTCTGACCTAACATTCCCTCAATTAATGTATAATAATTTCAAAACTTTATCATTATTATAAACATCTTTAAAATCATACCTGGGGATCTGCACAAACAACTTGTATTTTGGGGTTCTTGTCTTTTAGGTAGATACCTGTCCCTGTAAAAAGTAACATATACATTACTTGAATTGCATCACACAAACACTGTAAAGCAAATTTCCAGCTATTAAGTCCATTAAGGTGAGAAACTTTTAACCCTTGCCAAGCAAAAAATATCTTAAATGGACATTTTCATCTTTCAATCTGGACAGGACCATTTATTGTTTATAGGGAAAATTTCAAAATTAATATTGACTGATTTGCAAACACCATTATCAGATAGTACAGATGATACAAAGTGAAGTTTTATGTGTCACATCATGTACTTACCGGATTCAGATGTTAAAACACAACAAGACATCAAAATTAAAATTCTGACATAGAATTTAAATAAAAATAACCAAACTCTTTAAATACTATTTAGTTACAGCAATACTGTAATGGTCACATAGCAACTTTCCAATTTTACAGATGGAGGAAGATATCAGGTGCCTGTCTTTGCATTATTTAGGGCTGAAGAAAAACCACTGACTGTCAAGCTGGACAACATCCTGACAAGAAAATATCCTACGTATACCTGAATTCATATCCTGATTTGTATTCTAAATGGCGAGGGGATAATTTTCAAAGGTCTGTAACCTTAACAGTAAGGTTGTTAGGGGCCCTAATATTTTGTTTGTTTCGTAAGATTTTAAGTCACAACAACAGTTTAGGTCATGAAGTGGCTGGAGGAAGAACTCGGATGCCACTTTTTGCATTATTTCAAGAGCAAGTATGCACTTCAGTATAACCACTAACCTTATGTAAGCTAGTTGGATCGATTCCTCAAATGAAAGAACATGATGGGATTTAAACCCACCATAGTAAGGGGCAAGTGATTTCCACTTTGCCACAAAGTCACTGGATCCCTACACAAATATTTGTTAGAGTGACAAAATTCTCAAATTATAGATCCTATTTTTATAAATCTAAATACTTACTACATGTATTTTACTATTAAGTAATCCTATTTTTATAAATCTAAATACTTACTACATGTAATTTACTATTAAGTAAATATAAAAATCAAAATTACCTGCAAGTGTTCCCCCTGTCCCAGTTCCAAAGACTACTGCATTAACTTTACCATCTACAATGTAAGATAAAATATTAATTCTTCTTTACTAACTTTATGTCATCCACTAAGCATAATTAATAGTTTATCTTCTATGAAATCATTGTTTTAAATAATATTTATCTCGTAATAAACATATTCATATATTTTAAACATGGTTTAACAAGTTTGGAAATTGTTTGCCTATTTGAATGTAACCAATAACAATATGGATAATATATATATATAAACACAATGTACTGTTAATTCTCTTCTGAAAAACACAAGTTTGTATTTAGAAGAAATGATGTTTCCGACACACTAATAAACAATTATGTAGATGTATCTATAATTCAACTGATGTAAGCTGGAAAACTCTCAACCTTGGTTGGCTACTGAACAATTTTGCAAAGGCCCTCAAAGTTTGAGCGACAAATGTGATTTCAGTTGAATTTTATGTGTATTTCCCCCTGTCATAATAAATTCAAAATTTCTGTATACAAACAAACATTTAAAGTACACGACTTGAAGTCAGAGCAATGGTAAAACAAATTCCTGGCCAAATAAATTGTGAAATTCAATGGTGAGCGGTAATAATAAATTGTGTATACTACTAGTAGGGAACCAGGCTAGCCTGCATATAATTGTCTGGCCGGGCTCTAAACTGATGGCTGATTAACCATAGCATTCTGATACTGGTTACCAACAAATTGAGAATATAAATGAACAATTCAACGTTCAAACCAGAGCATATTAAATTCAATAATTTAGCTCATTAAAGTTAAAATGCAGTTCTTTAACGCCATAACATCAACAGACTGTATAAAAAATATTGTATTAAATGACAACAATAATATAGACATGATTGTATTTTTAATTTCTGCTAGTAAATGCCTATTTAAACGCATAAATCATTTAAACTTGCTGTACAGTTTGAACGGCTGATGTCTGCACATTAATTCACTGAAATAGAAGAGCAGTACAATGTATACATACAGTGATACACAGACAGAAAAATTAGAAAACAAAACTATGTAATATACTTGTTTCTTGCCATATTTCTGGTCCTGTTGTTTCAATATGTGCCCTTCTGTTAGCTGTGTTATCAAACTGATTGGTCCAAACAGCATTCTCTAAAGTATCTGCATACCTTTTTGCCTATTTAATACACAGGAAAAATAAAAATAAGATAAACATTTTTGGCTATCATATCCTGCAGGAACTGTATATAGCTTAGTCTGAAAATGATCTTAACTCTGGTTTACTAATTTGGCTTTTCTTGGCTTTTCATTGAAAAATAAGGAGCTATTATATGATTATTTAAATAAACTTTTTTTTACAACTTAAAGGCATACTCCCATCAGATTCTGGATTATTTTTCTATTCAAAATGCATGCAGTATAGCAATATAGTCAGTATGTTGATGCTTACAAACAAAACTTGCAACAAAGAGTTTATAAACAATTCTACATGACCATATCTAGATATGCCAGTGTATATCTCTTTAATTTTGAGGAGATAATTATCTCACCTGGTGATTATAGTTCATCTCGTCAGTGAATGGTTTTACAGGACAAGGTCTGACGTCTGCTCCTAAAGTCTTTAACATATCAATCTTCTCCTGCAAAAAATATATAATATATAATATAATATAATATATAATTATTGTTATGGTCAATTGCACACCTACATCCATAATAAGTGCAACCTCTGACAACAGTTTACTGCATCAAGGAACTTGATTCTTTGGCTCAGTGGTCTAGAGCATATAAGATCAAAAAGTCTAAACACGTATGATTTGAAATTCTTTCATAGATCCATTGTCGCATACCCACGGTTGATTAACATGTAACATAACATGATAAATGTTAATGGTTTGGCCGTGGGTATCTGACGATGGTGAAGTACTTAAATGAAGAACCTGCAAAAAATAATTAAGAAATATGTGCAGAATTAAATTGAAAATCAACTTCTTTTTGTGTGATTCTTACCCCGATTCCAGGGAAAAAGCAACACTTTTCATTTCTGGGTAATTCTGCACAAAGAAATTATTACCCTGGAAAAACAGAGAGAAGGAATTATCTGAAAAGTTTCACACAAGTTTTTGGTCCAGTCCTACATCAAATACATGTAGTATATAAATCTCAGAAAATTATTTCCAGTCCTGTCAAGTCAAACTAGAAATGTGTCCATAGGCCACGGATGCCGCCACACTCCACATGCTGACTAACATTTCTAAATAATTTTTAATAAGTTAAGAGCAATAAGTTATTATAACTCTGACAAAACTTAATTAATCCACAAACAAAAACCACAGATGCACAACTTAGCATGATGATCAACATTCCTGAAAAGTTTATTACTAATTTAACTTGCAAAGGGAAACAACTATGAAATTTTCACAATACAAATACAGCAAGGATTCTCTTTCATTGAGATTAAATTACTTATATATTTGCAAAGCATAGAGGCTGTTCATATGTATTCAATAAATTGACATTAGGAATGAGGTAATGAAACACTGTTAAAGGAACTCAACTGAGGTCCAAAAGTCTATATAAATTAAGTTTGAATTTATTACATAAATCATTACATAAATCAACTGGGGCACTTAAAAGAGACAATTATGCAAAAGAAAATTAAAGAAAAAATACTCAGAAATCAATCAAAAATTTTATTATGTTATTATGAAAATCTATATTCCCTAGTATATTGTCCATCAACAACTATATAACAAACTTATAAAACTGCAAACTGTTTTTTCTTTACTTTCTACAACAAATATACAAGTTACCTTAGACTGGTTATCAGGCATATAGATGACACACTTGTACCCCATTGCCAGACACATGTGTGCCAGTCCGATACCAGTGTTACCAGCAGTGCCTTCAACCACTGTTCCCCCTGGACCTAACTGTCCTTTTAACAATAATAAGCAGGTGAAAACATGAAAGTATAAAACCATCAGAGAAAACAGAATTTATTTCTTCTATTAGCTTAAATTTTATGGAGTGGAAACTCCCGGTTAACCATTATACAAACGCTTAAATATCATGTTGTGCACCCTATAACGGTACTTTGATCGATAACTCACCGGAGCTTAGCATTAAATGTCTGTGTAAAATGTACGTAATTAAAGCCGTGATTTCTTGTTTCCTTTCAGTTATAGATATTCCCTTTCCTAATGAAAACTAAAATACTTTTTTGTTTGGGCATCATTCAGGTAGCTGTTGGAGGTCATTCTTTTTTGTGTGAATTTGTTTCTCCGCTCTCTCATAAAAATAGTTTATATTAGGCATTTTTAACAAGTTTTGTTTTGTTGTTGGTTTTTCTTTGTTAGTGAATAGGAAATAAACTGTATATTTCACATCAAAGTAAGAAAATATCAACATTTTTACTTGTGCTACATGATCTTGAAAATTTTAATTTTCACACTTCCCGGTGAAATGTATGTCATACTAATTTAAAACAAAGTAATATCATTAATCCTCTATGTATTCAAATATACCAACCTTTTTCCAGAGCATCTTTAATAAGAAAGTAAGCAGCCCTGTCCTTTACTGATCCACCTCCATTACAAAACTCAGCTTTTGCTAAAATTTCACAACCTGTAATTTTAGTTAAAAATATTATTGATTTCTCCCTCACAAAAACTGTATCTATCTACAATGTATATTATGTAAATTTTTACCTGCCAGATGAAAATAATTAAAATAGTATCATAAATATGTTTAGAAAATCCAAGAACATATTAATCTATCATTGAATGATCCAATCAATTGTATATTATCCATACCTGTTTCATCACTGATTTTGTTGATTCTTACTAAAGGTGTCCTGAAAAAAAAATTACAACAAATTTAAAACATGACAGGTGACAAATAAAAGCAGCAGTACTTTTGAATCATTATTTAATGCTGCATGTTTGTAATATCAATTTTCATTGGACAATACCTGTAGTAATTTTTATATTATACTCTGCATTAAAATGAATAAAATTGATATTTTTCATCAAAGAAATAAATAAATATTCAATCAATATTGCATATCAAAGACTTTTTAACAGGTTATATGGTTGTGTATAAATGGTTATATAACAGATAATGTTGTGTATAAATGGTTATATAACAGATAATGTCTTGTAAGCTAACAACCATTTATACTGGGCAATATAACCTGTCAAAAATCTTTTTATAATTTAACCAAAAATAATGTCCCATACCAGGCTACATGTAAATACAGCGTATCTTATGTCATAATGTGGACTTGTCTATCTGTCTATATGAACAAAACCATTAATCAGTTTTATGGAAAATTTCAAATTATATGTACTGACTTAAAAGCAAACATTGCAGACCATGATGAGACAGCATGAATTATGCCAGCTTATCTTGGTCTACACTACTGGGCAGTGGCATAGATAGATACAGTCACCCCCTGCAGCCTATGGTATATATGAGCCACGCCATAAAAAAACCAACGTGATGTGTTTGCGACAAGCATGGATCAAGACCAGGATCGATGCTGTTCGCTATCAGTTTCTCTACTTGTTATAGGGTTTGTAAGCAAACAGCATGGATCCTGATCAGACTGCTAGGATGCGCAGGCTGGTCTGGATCCATGCTGGTCGCAAACGCATAATGTTGGTTTTTTCATGGCGCGGCTCATATAAGTTTTTGCCACTTGTAATCTTATCTCCACATATGAGCTTCTAATTTATTATTTTCTGTTAAATGTCTGATGCTGAGGCTACTGTATCTTGTTTATAGCTCATATTTCTAATTAACGAGGAAATGTTATAACAGTAACAAAATATTATATGACAGAAAACTATTTTCTGAACATTATTTTACTGTTTATTTTTGCTGTGTCTGTATAAGTCTTCGTTGGCCAATAAAATGAGAACTGCACTACAAATCTTACTGCTGTCTCATTTTGCAAAACCAACATCAATGAGATAAAATGCTTTGCTGCTTGCTACTCTCAAATTTTTACTAGATGGATAGATCCATCATCCCTACTCTGATCTTTCATTTGGATAACAATTGATTTAACAACAAACAAAGACATGTGCTCTTTTGTTAACAAATATTTTGCGGTGAAATTCTTATTGTATCCACCAATCTGATAATTAGAAAAAGACAGGTCAGGGATCTATGCATCAATACTTGAAAATTTAAGGACAGCCCATACTAAGGCTTAAACAATCATATTGGCTAGAAGGCTTCTTTGTGTAACAAAATGCAATATGCTTGAATTACCTGCCCACCATTCCCACAATGCCTCGTCTGATAGCATCCTGAAAAGTTCAAAATATTGCTGCAACAGTCAAAATTAATATCTACAAGTATGCAAATTTTTATCCATATCATTGAAAATAAAAACATGGAGCTCATTCAAATTTTAGGATGAATGTACAGTCATGAAAATGTTATACATATGATAAATATATGAAAAGTTGAAATATTATATTATATATAATATAACAGATCACACTCTGTAAGTTGAAGGTGATAATGACATTTTAATAGCCTATAATCACACATGTCTGATTATCTGTACTTTTGTGCTTGCTGTTCAGATCAAATTAGTGAGAATGCTACCTATTCATTTTAAGCATTTTGATATTGAATCAACAGACGATAAACACAGACAGTTTCAAATTTAAAAACAGGACATGCATTTCACACTGTTACATATCTTGGCAATATTAACCCTTGAAGCAAGCCTGTAGGGATTCAGCTCACTAACCAAATATTTTTATTAATAACACTCCCCACTGCTACCTGTACCCCAAAATATATAATATTATAAACAATCATTCCTGCTGTATGGCAGACACTACGACTTATATATCTAAATGGTGGTGCAGACCAGTGCATAGGCACTTAATTGGTTTCGTGGTAAATTTTGATTTGATTGAATGTTAACATTTTTTAACGTAGTAACTGTCTTGATTCTTAAACTGTCATTTTTCCGATTTGACTAAAAAAAACATTACTTACATCAGAAAATGTCGGTTTAAGAATAATCAAGAAATCTTCGTTAAAAAAACTTAACATTCAATTAAATTTTCAAGAGTTCTACAAACCTCTCAAATGGGATTTATCCCGAAACCAAGTGCTTAAGTAGTCCTTTAAATACAGGCCCGTCGTCACGATTTTGTGATTGGTGCGGCCAATTTGAGTGGTTTTAGGTAGAATCTAGGGGGGTACGGGGGCATGCTCCCCCAGAAAAATTTTTATTCTAGGATGCTCTCAGGGGCGTTTTCCCGTATATTTGGCACAGTTTACAGCCTGCCGCTAGTACATGTTATAGTAATATGTCAACAATTTTTCACAGATTTAAGTGCGTCGTAAGTTTTAAGGGTGAAATTTAAGGTTCGCATGACGGACGGACAGATGTACATAAAAAATGAATACATGTAATTGATGTTTGGCAAATGAAAAATTAAAAATAACTGATGTTATTTTAATTCTTTGGATGCATTTTTATCTGATGATTATAAATAAACAAATAAAAGAAATATTACAGTACGTGGATTATTGTTTAGCATAAATCACACAATGGTATAAGCTTAAATAACAATCAATGACATGATGGAAGTAATTAGTACATTACGAGTCAACAATAACCACTTTTTGTTTAGCAGTAACTTGTATTTTGTTAACAATAATCTTACACAATACAGAGTCTCATTTTATGTAAATTTTCCAAAAACACATTGCCGTCTTTCTCTGGTAGTAATGGACTCATCGGCAATTACACGTAAGTTGAGTGACTATGTCCTGTACTTATGAATATGTAACACCATTAGATTGTTCAAGCGTAATTGAGACATTTTCGATCTTAGGTATGTCTTAATCCTTCTGAACGCCGAGAATGACCTTTCACTGGTAGCATTAGTAGCAGACATTACTAACAAAATCTTTAACAACACAACGCAAATTTCAAAATGTCAGGTAGAGTAACAGTACTATTTTCTGATTTGTCAAAATGTGAACGTAGCAGCTGAAGCTGCACATCTAAGATGTCTCGGTTAATAATGTTTACAACAGGAATCACAAACGAAAATACAAAGTTTCTCCTAGTAGAACTGGTCTACCGCGTGTATATGAGTTAAATTCTCCTACGTTTTCTAAAAGTAACATGGCGTATTATCCCTGTTTGGGTCAGTAACTTCTCTTTGAACACTGGCGATTGGCAAGATTCGATTGGCTTCAAAGTATCTTAAGCCTAGGGTTACATGTTCGGAGCTATGCCAACACCGTGCCACCGCTACGTACGAATCTTCGTTGTGCCTATTTCAAGTCTCTATAGTCATAGTCTAAGTTCCATAAGTAAATTTCTATTATTTATATAAGTACGGATACATCAACAATTAAACCATCTAAACCTTTCTCTTAGCGCGCAAACATTATGGATCGTTTAACACATTCGACGAGATCACGTCTAACACTTTGAGAGTTTTATAAGTACACAATAAGAATTCAAGAATGTTGTCATTCGATATTACGTATCAATGCAACAGAGCAGTCGAGCTTTGCTAGCGCGGACAGGCCATCGGATGACTGACAATTAAGAGCCAGGAGGAGATTGTGCTGTATGTAGCTCTGTCTAATGCATAGGATGATAGTGCGAAGCAATTTACCACCGATACAAGATAATCATAACTTGACTGTAATAGTACCACAGGTCAATTGTGTTCAGTAATGCTTTCCTATCTCGCGGTCAATGTTTGCGTTATATTGACCGCGCAGCCATATGTTAAGTTGTCAAAATTATAGCTACGTTTCAGCGGTGTCGTATTTTTTATTTAGGGTTTTCTTTTTATTACTCAATTTTTGCCAAAAATCATTGTCCGGCCAAGGGCCGACCATCGACGACCGGCCCGTTGAAATATGACGTCTGCCTCGATATGAGTATTTTGCTTTCGCTGCAAGCCATGTTTAGTCGAAGCTTGACCAGACATAACAACGTACATAACAAGCCTCTAGAGTAACTAACTGATAATATGGACTATGTCTAAGCAGTAATCTGCCACCCACCAAAATATTAGCGTACAAGAATAAAACAAAGTGCAGTAGAATCTATGACGAATCTGCGGCTTATAACATGTAAGTTATATCACTATGTCCTAGGATTATAGAATAGTAATACCAGTATGATTAATCATAACATTAAAAAATTTCTTGTACCTATAGTATCTATTAATGAACAGATATTAGGGTGCGCAATTATAACTCTTTTATCAGTTTTATTATAGTGAGTCCTAACAAGAAGTGACAGATCCTGAGAGGGAGAAAGGGGTTATTCAGTTTTAATAGAATGTGGGGACTTACTCTAGCATTTTGTTTTTAAATAAAATGCAGTGTGAGATCTATTCATAAATACGTAGTTTCGGACTTTGTTCCTCAGTATTTCAATATGTATTTAACTCAATTAATGAGTACCAGTTCGTTACATATTAAGCAAAGAAAGAATGCTCTCAGTATGGAGAGCAATGAGATTTATATTTCGTTACGAGTCTGTCCTAATCTTCGTGACTTTGAGAAAAACACTTATGTATCTATACCTCGATCCTATGTAAAAATCGTGACATGGACAGTTTACAAGATGTTCAAGGTTTTTTTCTTATTAATACTTCAAAGATGACACAATGAAATTTTGCGTGAAAGAAAACCAGTATAGCAAGTAAAGAACTGCCATTATTGAATACAATAGAAGCACAACTGTTTCATTTTACTTCCAGCGATTGCGTTGGTTTATTGCAAATTGTACGGGGATTTCCCGTGCTACAGCTTATATGCATTTAAGGAATATCCTACAAAAGGTCAAGTGACAAGTATTATCTCTATTTTCTGTTAAAGTGAACAACTGTACTCCGTAATACATAATACGGCAATTTAAACCATTAACAATTATGTGTATAATTTATGAAACATATAATCTTTGTATAATCATTCTATAGCTCATAATTAATACATAAATGCAGTTGCAATATTATTTTTCGGCCCATTAAATTGATACTTCTGTAAATCTTTCTCGCATAAATGTAGTTTGTTTCCCCGTTTCACCATTTTAAAAAGTAGACATTTATATTCTATCCCAGCGTGTCGGAATGTGGTGAGCGAGGGTAACAAATAGTACAACACATGTATTCGTAGTAGATACTGAACACACTGATATTTGTTAACCAATGCGTGTTCCGATTTGTATCCAGTGATATTAATTAACTAATGCTAAGAGCACACACCGTATAATAAATAACAATTCAAATAACCGAAAATTTCAAATAGTCGGTGTAAATGCGACAGCCTTGGTGCATAGCTGACCAGAATAGTCACTGTTAATGTCCCAAATTAGTTGCGAGATACACATTTTTATCATATATAAACAATTACATCCACAATACTATACACTATTACATTTTTAACCATTATCAAGACTTTTGTGCTACCAAATATAGCATATACAGATAGCAGTGTGCAAAGCTTAATATATCTAGCTTAATAGTACAATAGTACAACCATGCGTGGCATTATTTAATTACAGCGAAACTTGAATATTAGTACACGAAATAAATACTGAGACCTCTAGGGTATATCTTCGTATTTTAATTTTGCTGAACTTGGCGATCAAATAAAGGTACCTGCTAAAAATTGGACGAATAATTACTTAGCAAAAACTATAATTAAAAATTAGATTTGTCTATCACCACTATTTTGTGGCCATTATAACTTTTTACCCCGTCACCAGGTCGCCTGTAAAAGCGTGTCTAAATAGCATTAGAACGCATAATCATTACATTAATAAAGAGTAGAATTAGGTGACCTCTCAAGAAAATGCTCTTGCACCAGCGTACTTTGTCTTCAATCTTGACTAACGATAAGTTTACAGTTCAAATATACCTTACTACACAATGTCTACGTTCAAATTAATTGTTTCTTGAAATATTATGACGGCACGATTCGTAATCACGTGAATTAATAGTTTTAATGTTTTTATACTGTTATGAGATAGAACATGTAAGTTGTGACCTTATAAGTTCAAATTTATACGAGCTTGTTATAGTCTCATATGTGAAAATGTTTAAAAGATATGATTATGTAAATAGAAGATATTAAAACTCATTTATTTACCAACATTAAACCATTCAGTTTTTATACCATAAATCACCAAAAGTCGTGATACAAGTTATAGTAATTATATCTAGCAAAGTGTTGGTATCTTAAATTGTGATGTAACAATCATCAAGTTTCAACATTAAGATAGATTCATTATAGTCATTAGCTCGCCCATTATTGTGCAAAGATCGAGAATCTAGGAATTATATAGCATGGAACTGAGGCATAATTATATAGTTAGTCTGTTCAAACTCCGAAGCATTGTTTACAGTGCAATTTCTGTATCACTATTATAAATAGAAGGTTACGTAAAAAAACATTCCATTCTAAAGCTGGCACATTCTTTTCCACGTTATCGTGATACATGTGAGTTATATTATGAAGATCTACAAGCAAAATATAATACAACAAAATAATCATTTGTTGAAGAGAAGAGACACCCTTAGGTTGAATGAAACTCAATCAACAATATACTAAGTTACGGACTGCCACAGAAAAATCACATTCACTATTAGCAGCAGAGTGTCCATTTTGATATAAATGTCAGATATTTAGACTAGAGAAGCTCGGCGTTGTTTTTCGTCGCTAACACGATCACTGGCACAGAAGAGATGTTTCAAACTCAGCCTCGTGCAAAATGTGGAACAAGTAACAATATGTAACGTCATGTACATGTACCCATGCGCGATAAAAGCCAAGCATATATGTTATCAATTTTGTTGTTCAATTTACAACTTCTTTGTCTTGCTGGTTTTTTCAGAAGCGGTGAACCTTCCATTTTATTAACATCAATTTATAATCTAAAGTAACAAACAATTATTTAAACTCCGTATGTAAACACATTACAAATATCACTATGAGATGTACAGAAGCATATATATTAAAAGATTCTTATTCCGCACCATGCCAGCGTCTTTTGCACTCATAAGGTTAACATACCTGTCGTCAGCGCCTCTATATGTTAGGGACCTAACCATGTTGTGTCTAGGCTAACATCTCAAAATCATTTCGAAGACCGACAGCTAAACTGAAACTAAGGTTCAGCGGACGCAACACATCTGGGTCCAAACTATAGTAAACACAAATAATTTGCAACTCTGAATCTTTTAAATAAAGCTAGCACCGAACAATTCTTTTACACAGACAAGTGAGGTTTGTATGTTAACACATTTGTGTGTGAATTTTTGAACTATAATCGATTCAACTGCTAGTTTAAGGTAGAAATAGCTTCAACGAAAACCACACGTTTTTCTATGCTTTACCAGCGATCCATATTCATCAGTGGTACTCTAAGATATATGACGTCTTTTATACAAATGCCGTCATCTAATACGAAGAATTTTATAAACATATACAAAACTACACTTTTTGGACATTTTATACAAGATATTTATCATTATACTCTGGATTGACAGATAAAAAATATTACAACTAATTAGTTATCTGTAATGCGATGAAACTTCACTAATAACTATTTACCAGGTTAAGTGATGCTGTTATAGCATAAAGGCCCCAATGCCAGACCCAGAAAAATATTTGTCACAATACACAAATCTCTATGTACTTTTTTCTAGCGTTTACTGTTACTCTCTAAAATCAGATTTACGCATAACAACATATCACAGTAACCAGAGTGTTGAGATGCGCTGAAAACGGCATAAAACGAAACCAACAGTGTGCCCAATATAATAAAACATTTGTGTCAAGGATTTCTTAAATAGTGTTGTAAACATACATATCTGCTTATCCTTCCTAAGTGATAATACGTGCTAGTGAGATATTCCTGATATCTGCTTACGCAGCGTTGTTCAGTGCCAATGTCTTCATGTCCACTCATTTTTATCATTCGCATGATACCAAGCAGTGCCAACCACTTCAACTGTCACTATCCTCCTAGGTTTCTGGTTTCCAAATTTCGGCACATTGAAATATCACTATGTTATTTATAATGTGATACGTTTGCTACCAAGGTTTCGATATTCTTTATAATTTACAGCGAGTTTCTCCTAATGGGTATCATTTTCCTTGGAGACAAGCATTTATAAGCCTCCATGTTTGATCGAAAGGAAATTCGTTTTATATAGAGGAAAAAAATGCTTCGTCATCACCATCTCTTTGACCAGAATTTTGATTACATAGTATTCTCCGCTCAACATTAACATATATTATACAACACATCTACTTTAGCTTTATACATGCACTGACAGTTATGTAGTAAGCGATTAATAGATGGTATATTAGTAGCAAAGTGTTCAGAAAAGTCAGGTACAGAGGAGCGGACGGAATTCGTGGGACGACTATGTTCCTTCCACCTGGTTTGTTGATCCATTACAAAGGATTCTAAATATGTCACTTTTCAATATTCAGAATTTAGTAGAAAAGTTGGAAGAAAGTATAAATAATAGCTGTGTAAATTTAAAGTCATTTTTTGTAAAGGAAAATACTACCATTAAAAGTCATACAGTAAATCTAGAAGACAAGTGTGCTGTTAGACATCTGCCAAAACGTTAATGACTTTTTTTTATACATATTGTACATGAGTAACCCTCTCAACATATTTGAATGGTACTACTATTGCTTACATGTTTATTGCAAATCATAATCCTTTCTGAATTTGAACATCAAAATTTTAACGTGTTAAAACTTTTTCAAACAAAACATTTGCGAATTCAGTCTCTTTTTATCCTTCAAAATTTGAACTATCGTTTCAGGTAAAGGTCCATTTCCATGTGTAATTGATATGTTTGGTGTAGTCGGCTCTTGTGTAGAATTTAGAGCAGCTTTATTGGCATCTAGAGGATTCGCTGCTATTGCTCTACCATACTTCTTACACGACGATCTTCCAGTTGATTTAAGGGAATTGGAATTGGAATATTTTATGGTTAGTACATGTATGTTTTTCAGTTCTTCAGTTTATCCCTGTAAGGCATATTATTCTATGAACGATATCTGAGAACCTTGGAAAATTGGTCATGAGTAGACAGTTTTAAAAATATTTAAATTGCCACTATATATTTATCAATATTTCGACCGTTACTTAGGATGACTACTAAATTAGGAAGTCTTGGACTTTTAAGTGTAAATAAACATAAAGATCACATACTTATTACAAGCCGGAATCATCATTGCAATCTCACCGTGGGTAAGCAACTTTGGTCATGTGACCACAAAAGTCAACGTACACGGCCAAAATAGCTCGGCTGAGGTAAGTTTTTTAGTGATTATTTTTCGTCATACCGATTTATAATTTAATTCTAATAGTCTACCGACGCGGCAGTGTTTCGATGCTTTCCTATAAAATATATTTATTTTCGTCTAACGTGATTGTATTTTTTGTAGAATACATTCAATATCATTATTGCAAATTGTCGATGACAACGTACACACTATGTGTAAAAGTGTTTGATTAAAACTTAATAAACGATACGAAATTTAATATGTCAGTTTAAGTAAAATTTCCAGGTCTTAAAATATATAAGAGAATGTTTAAATTGAAAAAAGAACTGGTTCCTGCTGTCATTTTTGTATTTATTTTAAAAAATTGACCAACTTACAGAAATGTCAAACGTACACATACTTGTCTAGAAAGTGTCAACGTACACACTCACAACTTTAGTTTGATAGTGGTCTGAACATGAGCTGCAACTTCGAGTAGGTGCTTTTTCTTACAAGAAGTTGACTTTCAATTTAGATTGCCCTCTCAAAATGTATATACATTGTAATTACTATTTTTTTACAAAGAAAAAATTTAGAATGCATTCATTTCGTCGCATAAGCTTAAACAACCTTAAATATTTTTAAATGTTTTGTTTTTTAGATAGTGACCAAATTCCAGTTACTCAAACTGCTCATGATTAGTCTGAAAACAGTCGTTTATATTTATTACTGTATTAATATAGATCGTATTACAATATAGTCGTAATTACAGTGTTTTAATAACGTAACAGCAGGATTAAGGGTTTTTCTCTTGCTTCAACCAACTAGTGCCTCCGTAGCTAGTCAAAAGGGTTTCCAGTTTTGATCGATGTACGCTCAGTTTTAAAATTTATTTTATCGTGTTTTCCAGCAGTTTGCGGTCATCTTTTTTTGATCTTCTCTATTGCACTCACATCCCCACTAATCGTCCTCCCTTATGTAACATTATATTTTCAAATATCACTCCTACTCTTCGCACTTTTATGCTCACAAACCATCATATCCTCCCTCATAAACAATTCACCATTTATAGGTCGGTTTAAGGCAACCAATTACCCTTTGTTTTATAATGGTTAGTTACTAGCTACAAGTTCTAGTAAAACGCTTTTACTGCTCTTCAAGAAACCAGTTACTGGAAAAATGGTTACTAGTAATAAATTTACCGGGAAAATGCTTTTCTATAACCAAATTACCCATTTTTTTGTTGAGCAATGTATGAGCTATAGATAGAACAATGACATTGTTTATTGTTTTAAACATTTAAAAAGTTATCAAAGTTTACCACGTCATATGGCTTCACTAGTTATCATAGAAATGCCACAATTAATACATTGAAATGATTGTATTAAAAATGCAAAGAAATTATATTGATATTTTGCTAAATAAATATGGTTTTGTCTTGTTATTTAAAACTTTCATTGCTAATTGTCAAATTATTTTAATAATTGTATTGCCACTTCCTTCGCACGCGCATTCTCCTCTCGCCCTCCCCTGCCACTACATCCCATCCCGCATCTATCCAAGCCCTCTGCCAACCACTTCCAGCCCCAGGCCCACTGCCCCGCTCTCGCGCCACACCAATCTCTTGCGACGCGCGTCAAACCAACACAAGGCAACAAGAAAACTTCGAACTCGCACAAACCACATACATATCACGTCTATTAAGCCCTAGACCCACCTGTATCTACAACCCACAACACCATGTCCCCCCTCACTACACATCGTCCCGCAATTAGCATAACTAGTACAAGGAGATGTATATTATTGAAAATCAATGTTAGTAGAAGCGTGGTTTATGGTAATTCATAGGGTTAAGAGTACATAACCTTGCTGAGAAGTACCAGGGGGGTAGAGTAGTCCCTGGGCGTCATTGGCGAACCATTTAGGCAACTTTTTTCCCTACAGAACTCTCCGACCCTAAGAGTTAGGTAGTAGCGAACAAGAAAAACGCTCTTATTCCTTGCGGTTCACATAATCTGGATTAACAATAGCATACCGCTGAATTAATACAGTTATAGCATTGTATGGTATCAGCAAATCATACATGTCTGAAGGTATACTGGACTGTTCTTGCTAAGAAGAAAACCACAAAAGAAGATGCAATAATTATATAAATAAACATATCATAAGATGAGTTAATCGAGATATGTATAAACGGCTTACTGTTGATCGCAATATGAAACGTATCACTCATAAACTTATATTTCCTAACATGTGCATTATAAAACAGTTTGAGATATGGGCTGCATATTTATTAAATATTCAAACGTCCAACTAGCTTTTGTTTAGAAAAAAGACCCAAGGCAACCTACTTCCGAAGTTATATACTGTTCTATAGAGCTTATCGAAATGTATTAAATCCACTATCAAACTAAATTGTGGGGAGTGCTTACAGTTGACACTTTACGTCATATTCTAGAGTATTTGTACGTTGATCATATTTACCTGTAAAGTGTTGGTCAGTTATTTTTCATATTATGATCTACCTATAAGAGACAATGATAGCTCAGAGAAACCAGTTATCTGTCTTATCGTTTAAAAACATTACTTCATCTTATTATGTAAATATTAAGACACCAATGAATTATTAACCCTTAAGACATCTGACTGTCATATCGATTAAAACTGTTTATTACTGAGTGTTATACATCAACTTGTTTTTACACAATAGGTGTGATACGTTGTCATCTATGACCAATTTGCAAATATATTGCTTTGAATAGTTCATCATAAAATTACAAAGACACGTTAGATCGATATCTAAGAGGTAAACCATTTTTAAGAACAGACATCGTGAACTACCAGCGGTCCGATGTGTTAGCCTATGTAGGGCAATAATGATAGTCAATAATGTCGGCTATTGCGAACGAGAAACTATAATCACTCACCAAAAAATAAAAAGTACGTCAAGCGCCTAATGAGACTACATATTGGCACCGATGCTACGTGAGACTTTGTTCGTAGCTCATTCACATGACCAAATTTGGCTTAACCCACGGTGCATGCTATTGTGTTGACTAGACATATGTTAAATTAATGCGTTATCATATACATTCTCGCAAAATAAAGCTTGTGTGCATTGTGTCTCGTCTCTACTATTCTTTCATTAGCGAAGCCGTCTTGCAATTTTTCATGAATAAATCATTATTCAACTGCGGCTGAAGTCCGCACCTTGGAAACATAGAGTCACAACATTATAAACCTTTGTTAAGTATATAACATAAATATTGGAGGGTCACCGCGCACACGAATGATTGAATACTACGGGACAACCAAGTGGAATTGTGTAACACGCGTATTCAATATATTCAGATTAATCAACGAAATGTAAATTGGTTCTATCATTTATTCATTACTTTTTATATAAAATTGCAAAAAATATCTATACTTTCATGCACATTTCTACACTCTCACGGTAACAATGTCCTTTTAAACATTTCCTGTATTAAAATGGAGTTGCAATATGTCATATACTCAATAACATAGACTCATGTTGGAGAACACACAAGTTAAATGTAAAATAATCAATTTACACATAAATTTTGAATTAACTTGACATTACTGAGTTAAATACCTGATCTTAGTATTAAAAATAAGCTAAAGACAATAAGGCCAGACTAGTCAAGCCACTTGAATTGGTATATATCTGGTATTAAGAATACTATAAAAACTATTTTCCTTGCTATAAAGAAAACCATTTATGAGTATTGCCTACAATACAGGCACTCTATGATTACGACCTCAAACTATGCGCATATAGTAACAATAAATCAAAATGGCATTAATTGACAATACGATTCACAGCGCGATCCGAAATATTTAATCAGCATATTATAAATACTATATATTTATAAACCCCCAACGAAAAACAACAAACATCAGCCCGAACAACCGCACAAAACAATGAACCAACTGCAGAATAGAATAAGACGCAGATCCGTGTTTATGCTCTTTTCATGTTGTTACGATACCTACTTGTGCACGACAAAGTTAAAGGATCTATATTACTCAATGCGTATTATATACGACTTTATATTTAATTTAAAAATCACTTCATTATATTACGGCAAAGAAATTGATGGAGTAAAGATCCACAAAAATGCACAAAATATTCTATGCCAAATCAAATGTCGCGTTTCGACCGTCCACTTCATAGTTATAACAAGACATCGTACATTTCATATGGAGTTCAATGGTATTATCTGATGCAAAAATAAATAAGAGCATATAAACATACTAACAAATAATCTCGTTAATACAAATTAATATTAAACAAACTCTATTTCTATCCTAAATCTAGACGAATAGTCTATAACTTTATGAACCAATACGACCTCTCTGTACTCAAATATTATCAAATATAGATATGCGGTGTCGAAGCAAGAGGTCAAAAGTTTAAGCGTGTCATCTCCAATTTGTAATTTGATTAGCAATAAACACTTTGAGGACAATAAACATAGTGATCGAGCATAAAATTGAATGAACAAAGAAAACGAGGTAATTATAATAGACGATGGTCCCAAAGAGTAATATTTCCCGGCCAGCAAATGCATTTCATACAAAACCAATTGCAAAACTGCTAAAATATGTATTAAATATATTCACAAATACGGAAAAAGTATTTTATTATACATGCGCGTATACATGAAAATAAAATACTGTCACAAGCGAGATCCGTTGTGCATATTAATTATTTACACAATGATGATATTAGTACGTAACACACGAATCGAAAGATGTCATTTTTGATCAGTGAAATAGCTTTCGCAGATCGATTAGCGATAAAGAGATATTTTGTTTACATTTGGAACACGTACGTTGTGGAGCCAAATTATCTTAAAGCCAGATTATTTTTATTATATCACGAGTTTATAAAAACAAGTTCACGATACGAGAAATCGATGTTTTGTTGTAATACATCAATGAATACTGATTAATCAACAGATATATCATCCTCAACGAAGTGTATCCATCGAGGCACGCGATTCGTGTAATCAACAGACAATTACAATTATGGAAAATTAAATGAGCCACTATTTTAGATGCAATATCTTCTATCCCATATTTCCTTGCCTCGTTCATCCTTTGAAAAGGGATTTAAATGTATAAACAAAAAAGCGAAAAACTGCGCACTTTGATAGTATCCTTTCCAAGATATGATATGCGAGAACCAGCAAACAGATGTAGTGAAACCGTCTGGCTGACATTCCATGTCTTTCCATATTAGCGAAACAGTTAATTGCCTGTTTTATAGCATTTCCTGCTATACATACCATCTTCAGCTGAGTTCTCGTCAATTTCGCGGGGCTCTTATACATCTTTATAGCATATATATAACAATTTAATAGATAGACGATACCAAT
This sequence comes from Ruditapes philippinarum, assembly GCF_026571515.1. NCBI lineage: Eukaryota > Metazoa > Mollusca > Bivalvia > Venerida > Veneridae > Ruditapes > Ruditapes philippinarum. The sequence continues at coordinate 7,264 of NW_026853739.1, read as the reverse complement.
TAAATGATGTAAAATAAGTACAAATATGTGATTTAACAATTTGCAAACTTAAGGGCGCCGCCGATTGCGATCGCCAAATCAACTGAATACTTGTTGATTCCTCTATCCATAGACAGTTCGTCCACCAGTGAATCATGGCTTACATACAAGTGTCAGATGTTCATGCTTTAACAGTTTTGGTTCATTGAGTCATCTCTAATTCATTATCGTCATATAATTGGTATACTCCGTATATTGCAAGATTTCAGGGAGACTGTGAATTATGGCTATTGCTGTATGAGTGATGCAAATGCACCAATTATAACTATAGACAGCTAAAGGTCAGTCAAACAAAGCTTTATGAGGCGTGACATCGTCATTTCTGTTTCACATTGATTGTGGTACTTAATTGGGCATGTATTCTAATGAGAGCGTAATCGCTCTGTTTATCTATAGGTATCTATTAATACAAAATGATAAGGTATTAAATTATTTTTATGTTTTGTTAATATTTTAATAATTATTTTTTACTATTATGCTGACCGACTATTATATACTGAAGAGTAAATCTAGTTAAATGAGTATAACTTATAAGTATTTCAGATAAGATAATTTAAATATTCTCTTTCACCTAATGTTATATATAGAATAGCTTCATGTTGGATCAAAATCAAAATCAATATTAGTTAGTCACTTTGTGAGACAATAAAGTCTATTTCTTTTCATTAATGCTAATAAATAGAGAATTATATTGTATGTTTAACTAACCATTCTGATTAACTATCCTGAATTATGAGTGTAACTCGATATGCGATTGAGAATACCGAGCTAAAATAAGTGAAACAAAAGGGTAATATAAAATAATATTACTCACTGTCAGTACATAGCGATAAAATATAAAATGTATTGTTTCAAGATAAAAGTTTATCTAGAGCAATCACATGTCGACGTCCATCTTTGTAACCTCACTTATCCTAGATAGATTGTACAGATATGAGCAGTTTTATTCTATAGACTTAACAGCGAGTAACGTATTGAATAAGTCCTTTTATTGTAATAGTTAAACAATATCACTCACTTTGTTAGGATAAAATGTAGGCCATGTTTCGTGTTCTATGTTAGTGAATGACTCAAAAAGAGAATATATAATTTCAATGTCACAGCATTCCTATGTACATTACTACGTTTGAATCCGGAGTGGCAGCGCAACTTACAGGATACTTTTTTGTCTGCTTCTCTATTTAAATTTATTTCCAAGGGACATGGCCATCTAGTATCTTTTCAGAGTGCGAGTGAGCAATGAATATTCCTGAGGTCAACCCAATATTGCTAAAAGATCTCGATTTTCAACGATAACACTCGGGGCCTACTCAGTTCAGTTATACATTTATTCCTGAGCTCGCACCCAGCGTTGAACTATACATTATTCTATCATTGTGGTGTGCCCACCATGTGTGCTACAAAGTAATGCTTTATTCCTGGGCCACCAGTTGCACTGTAGTACATTATTGGCTTCCACATAATCTTAAATACACTTAAAGCACGCTAGGTCGACAACGATACATATATACGCTTGCCGAAGCATAACCATTTGACACTAGAACATTCCTATTCCGGGTCATTCAGATTGCAACGACGCACGCCAAACTAGCAACTCTATATCTTATTTGTCCATTAGTGTCATATGCGATTTATTAAACATATTATATAGATAATTAGTATTAAAATACTGCGCGAGCGACCTTACACTGCTTGGAAGTTTCGAATTGGGTGCTTTCAAGTTATATATTATCATGTATATTTCACAGTTACATTAAATTTAGTGGTTTTAATACATTTACACTATTGAGCTTAGTATTGTATATAAAAACTTTTTTCTTAATAAAGTGCATGTATGTTATATTGGATATTGTATTATCATTTCAGCCCTAAATAAGTTAGTTTTGTGCTTTTCAGAAACAGATATGATAAAATTATTGTTACGGAAGAAGGAGTGGATGTTACCGAGACGTTGCATTGCAATGTTGAAGATTATGTCCCGGTATGTTTTTATGTATTTTCCATATATTTTCATTATATTTATTTGACTGAAACACAACTAATTAGCACTTGCTCTTTCGTGAATAATTTTTAAATATATAGGTCCTTTTTCTTTCTCAATTCCAGCAATAACGTAGAAAGATATACATCATTAATTTAATGTATTGCAGACAAAACCATTTTTTTTGTATGTACATGTACATCATAAACTATATACAATACATAGTAGTTATTTAATGTTGTCTAAAGTATTTTCTTCATTTCATTTATTTCCTTTGTTTTCTAGTTTGCCTTTATATTATGTGGCACACACACAGCGTGCGCACGCATGAAACATCAATAGCGTACATGTATGTGCATTTTTGTTACAGATATGGACCAAAGATGTCAATGTTTTAATTATTTCCGGTTTGGATGACAGATGTTTAAAACCGGACTTTTTATATAATCTTTGGAAACGTTACCCTAGCAACCGGAAACACCTCTGTACTATATATAGATATCCGGGAGCTGGGCATCTTATAGAACCACCATATTCACCTCTAGCCAGGTCTACATTAGGTTATTGCCCTGAATCAGCCATTAAATATCTCAAAGGATTTACGACAGATAATAGTATGTTTAATAAAATATCTAATTTATCAATACAACATCTCGAGTATTTACCTTTTTTGCCCTTGAGGGATTCCCCAGCCTTTTTTTCAAAATTATGATAAAATAGGTTTTTTTGCTGAGTCTTAAGGAATTTATTTTTGAGCTATAAGTATTAGAGTATGTTGAGATCCATGCATATTTAAATGTACATATGTATTTTCTCACTGTGGCTGCGAAAGAACAATGTTGAAATAAAAATGCCCTTTTCTTGGAAATTTCTGTTAAAAGTTCATGTTAAAACTTGAAATGACAATTTTAAGATTTATAGTTTCTCATTCAGTTCACATTTGTATTTCTGAAATATTTATGATACAGGAACAATTTTAGTACTGTGGGGAGGTGAAACCGAGGCTCATGCACATGCACAGGAGGATTCTTGGAAACGAATATTGAATCATTTTCGAACAACTCTACAGACGTCACAAAAGAAAGGAGACAACATATTAGATAGCAAACTTTGATTAACAATGAAATTATTATTTCCAAGACTGTTTGTTATTACATTATATTGTCTGGCTTGCATTTTTGGAACAATGAAAATTTAAATAAAGTCTGTTCAGCTCTATATATAAATATTCCAGATACTTATAAAAACAGTTGATTTCCTTAAGAAAACATTCAAAACAATATAGTCTTACATAGTTTTAATATTTGTTAACATCACATTTTCATCCAATCACCTGATGTCCCATTGAATCATACGGGTTTCTCTGCATTTTTTTTAGCCAATCGCTGACCACGTTACAACCAAAAGGAAATAGAAAATAATAATAAAATATTTTTGACTGTTCAGCATTTCATAAAAGTAAGCAAACGCTTTTGATTTTGAAAACAAACCAGCACAATCCCAATAAATATTAATGTATTTTTCTTTCATTTTTGCAAAACAATAGACAGGATTCTTTCCTTTCTTCTCTTCTATATTTCATTTTCTCAAAATCTATTTTTGTTTTTGTTATATTCGGCAAATGTACATGTTTTCTAAGTCATTGTAACGCAAATATATAAAAATCAGTTAACATCGTTAAATACCATTCAAGCTAGAGAACATGTACACCCAATCATTTTTATTGTTCTTTCTTACCTAAAATCATTTTTAAAGCCAAGTACTATATATGTGTGAGTTTTGTTACTTCTATCTAACTGATAGTCATTCTTGTAAAATAAGTTATTGTAATTTATTGCATCAGGGAAGACCCGTTGCTAATGTTGAGAGAACTTGTGGGTCAACCCTTTTGCCAAATATGTCATGTCATTGTATTGTAACTGTCTACATGTATGTATATGTCTTATTTTTGGCAATAAAATATGTTTAAATCAAATCAAAAAAACCAAAAGGCTAATCACTTTCGGTTCCAGCAGTATAAATACAATCAAAGATACATGTATAACATTTCAGTTGCTCTATGGCAGTATTTAAATAACCCATCATGCAAAAATCAAGCGGTGTTACTGTATGATAAGAGTATGATTGGACAATAATTTTAAAAAAAACAACCATGCAAAGTGTCATTCATACTTTCGCTGATATTCATCACTAAACGTTTTGGTGTTTTTTTTAATTCATGTCAGCTTTTTTCCGTATATGTAAAATGAGAGCCGTCTAACCAACTTTTTACCAGAGGTAAAAGATATTCTTGCAAATTTAACTTAAAATAAAGCAACAGGGCCGGACGAAATTAGCCATCGAATTTTAAAAGAAACGCGAAACAGTATTTGTTATCCTCTTAGTGTACTTTTTAATAGATCACTCAATGAAGGCTCATATCCCAGTTCCTGGAAACTTGCAAATGTTATGCCCCTTTTTAAAAAGGGTGACCCCCATATTCCCTCCAATTATAGACCTATATCACTAATAAGCTGCATTGGGAAAGTCATGGAAAGAATTGTATTTAAGCATATATATAACCATTTGCATTGTAATAAATTGATATATCCGTTACAATCAGGGTTTCTTCCGGGCCATTCGACCGTTTATCAACTAATCGACATGTATCATCAAAATTTGCGAATCGTTTGACAAAAAGCAATCTACTTGCATTGTATTTTGTGATATATCAAAAGCGTTCGATAGGGTGTGGCATTCGGGTTTACTTTTCAAACTGAAACAATATGGTATAAATAATGAACTTCTTACATGGATTGAAAATTATTTATCTAATCGTAAAACAATCTGTTTTTATTGGTCCTGAATGTTTCGGAAGTGCTAAATATACCAGCGGGTGTCCCACAGGGCTCGGCCCTTGGTCCCCTTTTATTTCTTATATATGTGAACAGATATTGCTGAAAATCTATTAAGCGTAACAAGACTTTTTGGCTGACGATAGCTCTTTATCCGTTTCCTCTAACGATCTAAATTACATTGAAAGTACTCTTAACTCTGGACCTTGAAAAAATAAATAAATGGTCTAAACAATGGTTGATTAATTTTAACCCAAATAAAACACGAAGTTATGTTCTTCTCTCTCTAAAATCATGCAATCAAAACCCTCTTTAGTTTTTGATAATATCTCTCTAGATTTAGTGGATAATCACAAACATTTAGGATTAACTCTTTCTTGCGACTTGAAATGGGACACGATCATATTAATTAATATTTTCAGCTTCTGCGTCAAAAGTATTAGGCTCTATGCGTGCTTAAAATTCCAACTTAAAAGATCTACTTTAAACCAGATTTATATATCTTATATGCGTCCGATACTTGAGTATGCCTCAATTGTTTGGATGGATGTGCTGCATATGAAAAAACAATCACTTGAGCAATTACAATACGAAGCCGCTAGAATTATTACGGGTGCAACTCGGTCAGTTATCGATAGATTTTTTGGTCAAAGAAGTTGGCTGGGTCTCACTCTCTGATAGGCGAAAAAATTCAAAAACTTGTAATTGTTTACAAAGCTAAAAAAGGTTTACTACCGACTATTTATCTTCTTTGTTTCCGCCTACTGTGTCAGAAATTTCTTCTATTCCTTTGCGAAATAATAACGACTATGTTACTATTGCTAGACGCACTCAGTTATATAATGCATCGTTTTTACCATCCTCGTTAGAATTATGGAATAACCTCGACCCAAATATTACGAAAAACTCTCAGACACTCAACATATTTAAATCTAGACTAAAAAATCTTTTTAAAAGCACCAACGGTTCCGAAGCACTATTTTTTATGGCCAGAGATACTTATCATATTGCATACACGTCTAAGAAATAATTGTAGTAATTTAAAATAACACGATTTATATAATAACCATTGCGCGAAGACCATTTTTGTCAATGTGATATTGTGATTGAAAATGCCGAGCATTTCTTTTTCAAATGTAATCGTTACTCGAACAACGAATAATACTCTTTCTGAAAACTCGATCTTACCATCCATTAAACATTGATACACTACATTGTCGTCTCGTGAAAATTTAGAATACGAAGATAACGTTTCATTTTCGAATCAGTTCAAAAAATTTGTCAAGACAACTCATCGTTTTGATAATATTTGACTTTTCATTTTATGTGTTTATACTAAAATTCGTCAATTACATTGGCTTTTTTGTTCTAAATCCAGCGTTCTTAATAACATTATTCATTACCCAATCTTTCCCCCTAAAAACCAAACTTCAACTATTTTAACAACTACAGTGAGATTTGGATGGCAACCTGTGGATGGATCGCACTTTAAAATCAAAAACTGTACATTAAATCTTAATGAATAAATGAACTGTTCAAAAAATGAAATACATATTTTTTTAAGTTTATATGCATGTTTAAATAATCATTGTTGCCTTAAAGTATTTTCTTTTGTAAAATTAATTTCTGGGAAGGGCTTAATCTAATGTTGTGAGAACTTGTTGCCCAACCCATTTGCATTTTGATATATATATACTTTATTTGTATGCTATATTTGTAAACATGTATTAAATGCAATAAAATATGTTTAAACTAAATCTAACCAACTTGCTTCCTTTAACTGCAACTTCTAGCTTTGCAATGCTTCTACGTGCATTACCATATATTACTTCTCTTTTGGAATTTACAATTTCGTAATTCTATAGCATTACAAATTCGATCATAATTCAATATACTTACTCAATACCATTTTTAATTTCACAGGGGCCACTGATATAAACGGCTTGTAGAAAATATTGCGCGATATATAACTTGCTATTTTAAGAGTCCAAGACTAGATGTTCCTTTAGCCATATAATTAAGTTAGTATTTAAGGATTTTCTAGTCAGAGTAATCTAATACAGATAAAAAAATTGAGTACTCACACAACATTAACATTTTTCCCAGTAGGCTGGAGTTGATTTCCGTACAAAAAATCTATAACATGTCGAAAGACATTCACTCTCAATATGCCTCCCTTTTAAACATATAAATATGATTTTGAAGGGATAGGAGAAGGGTCTCGATGAGTGACGTTAAAAATATATACAGTACGGGGTCGTAAAATCGGCACGGGTGTTTGATACACGTGTATATTCATCAAAAGTCTATGTGTCAGGGGAGATCTCGTATCTGTATTGAGACATTCATAAATCAAAGCACAGAAGGCGCTGAATTTGTTTGGGTCTCAGAATGTCAAAAAGGTGAAGGT
>NW_026853738.1:0-31570 GCF_026571515.1 Ruditapes philippinarum | reverse complement strand
CTGAGTATCAGATTTGTAATTAGCTGACTGCTTAAGATGACATTTGTCTGGTCTTGTTTTCCAACCATGCTATTTTGTCACTGATAACAAATAAATTAGAGACAAATAGCAATAGACTATTGAGTGCTAATTAGGTTAATGCAATTACGGGTTTTTTTTTAAATATGGTCATTGAAATAGACAACATTAAGTTTGCAATTTGTGTTTGTTTCTATTGCTACAGTTTAGTTAAAACGTTTTTTTAAGACTTGATTTGTATTTTGAAAAAAAAACTCTTAAATTCGTTGATTGCATTGATTAATTAACTTTCAACCATTGCCAGCAGAATGGAAGAAATGACGAATAATGTTTTGTAAATACTTGTTGATAATTTTAAGAACATTTTCCATGACTCTGATCAGTGGTATTAGGAATGATCACCTTTTAATTCAATAAAGACTAAATATAAAACTACTAATGAGGCAATTTTGTACGAAATTAAAATAGTTTTCTTATAGCGTTTCCTAGTGAAAAGGTTATTAGCTTGATAATTGTAAGAGTATAATATACTTCTCTTCCTTTGCTAATAGTGGAGCGAGAAATAAGGTCTCTCCTGTCAAAATAGTGCAAATTGTGATACAAGCATGAAACTTTCAGGAAATCATCTTTAGACTATAGACAATCCAAAAGTGAAGTGGGCCCAAAAATATCTCTGCTCATCCAAGATGGCCGCCATTTTCAAAATGGCCGTCTATAAATTTGACGTTCATAATAGCGCATTCAGTGTTTTTTTTGTACAGACCTAATACTTACACTTAAGCATGTATAAAGGTTCTCCTTTACAAAAATTCAAATCTTGAACAAATTCCGCGTTCATACTTCTTCAGAATTCAAGGTGGCGTCGAATATGGCTGCCGATTTTATGCAAAAATTAATATATCTCTTTTGTCATATAATTTGTATCACAAATTATACAAATTTCGATAAAAAGTGTATAAACATATAAAGAATAATCATATTATTATGTAAACCAGAATGTAATTCAAACTTTTTAAGGTATTAGGACCCTAATGGGCACTATCAGGAACTAAAAAAATGACATCATAGGTCAGATGTATACCTTAAAGTACACCTGTATGCAAAATTTAAACAAAGTTTACCGTACGGAAATCAAGTTATGGCCAATTTTCTGAACTCAAGCTAGGATGTTATGAGGGCTCTTTTTTAGAAATGAGGAACCTTTAAATAATCTGCAATAACATTCTAATGAAAAATGTTTTCCCATTAATTTTTGGTAAGAAACAAATAGTACCATTCAGCTAACAATCCACATAAGCAAAATTATGGTTTCTACTTAAAATTTATGAAATCTGTATAAAAATGTTACCCTACCCCACCCATTTTTACCACCTGTCTGACCATTTTTCTACTTAGGGAGCCTAATTTAAAAAATTCTTAAAATTTACCCAAATGAGTGCTTGTTTTCAAAGTTTCCCTAAATTTTTAAAAAAGTATATTGGTTGATCTTGTAAAAAATGAAATACTTTTACCGTCTAGTTTTGATTATATTACACTTTGAAAATATCAGGTACCATATTTATTACTAGATTTAGCATAATTTAGCCAATAAAAACCTATATAAATTAAAAAATCAAAATTAAACACTTTTTTCTTTCCAAATGGGACATGAGAGATACATAAATAATGTTAAAAGAAAAAAAAAGAAAGAAAAAAAAAGTTGACCCTTCTGGGGATTGAACCCATGGCCCTCATTTTCAATGTAGATAACAGTAGTTCTAGCCTATTTGAATACTCTTCAAAGCGGAGGTAATGCATTAGGGTGCTAATACCTTAAGTTATTTATCCAAAAAATATCTTTAAAAATACTAAATTAAAAGTGCTAATATTTGCATATTTCTCTAACATGGTTTTCTAATAGGTCGTTGTATAAAACTCAAAAAGTTACTTAGTTTCTTTTAGTGTATATGATATTTAATTAATATTATGTGTTTATTGTAAGCATAAAATCTGTAGGTTATATATTTTGTCAAAGTTGGTTGGGTTAATTTATTTGATAATTGAAAAACAAAAACAACAAAGTTTGTAAGTTAATTTCATTTTTTTATTTTTGTTAAACTTTCTACGAATTTTTAGGAAAATATTCACTGTTAAAAGGTTATGGTTCTTAAGAAATTTTTGTCTTCATTCAGGCCTAGAGGGTGTGCTAAAATATCAGTAAATTCACATACATTCATGTGTAAACAGTCAATTATAAAATTTGTTTGCAAGATATAACTTGTTTCAATATTCTTAATATTTAATATAATTATCAGTTAATTGTAACGATAGTAGACTGAATAAACATCAACAAAACATGCGTTAAATATTGTCTTATTTACGAATAAAATTAATTCCTTCACAACATATATTACGAAAAAGATAAAAATCGCTTTAAAGCCAACACAATGAAAAAATGAATTTTGCATGATATATCATAGTCTTACTGAAGGCTTGTTACAGTACGATTCAAAGTTATATCTACTTTCATATCATTGTAATTAAGTATAATTGAATCAGCACTGTTTATAGAATAACATATCTAGACATGGTATTTTCAAAAGATACAAAGTAAAATTAAGGCGACTGATACATCATATGATCGATGTGTAGTTTAATATGTATATCAATAGTATCGCTTGACCCACATATAGTTGCTGATGATCTACAATATAAATTAACTGCCTGTCAAAGATTATTCAAGTTTCATGTTTCCCATTAAACAATCCTAGACCACTCGCCTAAGATCCACTGCAGAAAAATTGCCATAACTCTTTAATACAGAAGTAAGATAAGATCATGTTAGAAGTATCTTTTTTTTTTTCACCACATACAGTTATGATTTATGAACTACACGTATTTGTAAAGGTTGCTTTACAGGAAACATGCCCAATATCTAGGTACTCAGAACTGTTTCACACAAAGACTCATATTGTTTTATTCCTATATGAGTCCATTTAAACTTAGAGATTTGGTCCTATGCCAATAATTTATAATTTTTATAGAGGTATCACAAAGTAATGTTTCATGATAATTTTTCTGTTCTGTAAACTTAAGTTACAGAGAAGATTTTTAAGACAGTTTTAAGTCTATGCAAACATAAGTAACATACCAGGGAAAGCCATTTTAGACTGCAGGAGCATGATTAAAAGGCCTGCCAGAAGGGGCGCTTAGTTTTGAAATACTTATATAGGAAATCACATGTAAGTCCTCTTTTGCAGATCTACAATGCATAGAACTTAGATATTCAACATACCGGTATATACATTGTCTAGCAGAAAATAGAGTGAAATAAGAATCCCTAAAGAAAGCCCAACGCGGCAAAAAGACCTCTTTAAAAGTTACATAAAGCGCTCTTTGCGTCACTTTGTGTACATAGATTTTACATAGTAAAAAAAAGTCTTGTCAAAAAGCAAAATGCACAGAGCATAGAACATAGATACTAAGCATGTACTATTATCTTGTGTCTTTAACATATTAAATGAATCTTGCTCATAGAGACACCCGGGTTTATAGACTGATTTGTTTAAGAAAACACAATACAAACTTCTAGTGTTAAACTAAATGCATAAAATTGTATGATGCTCCTGCAGTTAAAATGGGTTTGAAATGGAAATCACTTATTTTACACAGACTTATGTAATAAATATGTATTCTCTGAATCTACAGTACCCGGATTATAGACATTAATTATGTATCATCATAATCTTGTAATACTCTACAAATATTTGATAAATCATGGACAAGATTGTCAAAATTTATAATGCACCAGGGGTGACTAAGTTTATATGGACTCATATAGGAATATTAATAGTTATTTAAGTCCTCTCTGAGAAACTTGATATTAGGCTGTTTCTTTTAAAGCAGCCGAATACAAATATTTCACAAATCATATATGTTATGACAAAATTGATACACCCAATTACCTACGTTTATAAAGAATTATGACCATGTTTTTCTTTTATAATTATCAGATGAATTGACCCCACCCACTTTGACAAACTATAAAATCTACAGTTTTAAGGTTTTCTTACATGTTTTCTTACAAACCCCTATTTTTAATTGAATGACAAATAAGAAATAGAGTAACTTTTTTTTATTTTGCATATAGATTAAGAAAACCAATTTAGATATTTTTTAGACATAAACTTACAAAACTTTACTTTCATTATGATTTACATATGATTTGATAATTTCTGATATGTTGAAACACTTTTTTTATCTAAATAAAGATTATCTGTGCTATAAATTGACATTGACATTACGCCAGAGAAGAGATTGCTCCGCCCACTGATTCATGTGACCCGATCATTCAGAACCTTAGACAAAAGACGGTACCGACGTTTACGCGAAACTGTCATGCCACTTAAGTGACTAATGAATTTACCTTATATCATTTGGTATATATAAAATTTTAATGCTTTTATTGAATAGTTCAATGTATTATGGTATTTAAAAAAGTATTCACGCATTAACGATGAATAAAACGTTTGGCAAAGATCTTGTTATATTTCTAGCTGACATCAAGGAAGATGTTACTGACAAAATATCATTTTAGTTTACAAATTCAAAGATAGTGAAAATTGATGTAGTGGAACATATAATAGTAAAATTATATCAATGAAACAGTAAGATTTACAAATGTTTTTGGGGTTTTATGTGCGAAATCAGTTTTATATAATGCATTTGCGCATAAATTGTCAAAACTAAATGAGAAAATTGCCCATGCGTAACTTTGTTATATGTTTATTTGTACATTAGATATTTTCTTGATAAAACGCAATATTATTCACTTCAAAATAAATTTCACATGTACCATACCTCAACTTTAAATTAAAACCGTGATCAGATATGATGTTATTGAAGCAGATGTATTTAAATAATTAATCTTAATTCATTGAGCTTTAATAGAAATAATTTGGTAGGATAATTTCACCTGAAATATTTATTGCATATTTTTTCATTTTATTTGCAAGTACTTTTTTTCTACTGCAGCATTTTATTGCCACTATGTTATAAACGAACAAAAAATGTCATATCATCTGGATATCCTGAGACCTTATAATATTATGTGATTATGAAAAGACATAATTGTAATGAAGGAAGGAATATAGTATTTGTTAAAACTTTTTTCTTGTTTAATGCAATGTTGTATAGCCAGTTTTAACTTTCGTACCTGCTATATAACTTATTATCTTCATATATAGAAAGTTACTGATTTTTTGTTTTTTGTAAAATGAACTAACTTACTCCCTCTGTCAATATGTCAGGATATTTTGTAACTTAGATATACCGTTTTAATAGCTTTAAATTGACAAAAAAAATCAAAATTTCAATATAAATACTGCTGCACCATTGTCTTATACACATAGCTTGTCTAAGGAAAATGGCGGACTTCTCAGACATCTTAGCATGAAACTGAAAACGATCGCCTATTAGCTTATCTGTAGGACCCCTGCCAGCTTGATTGACAGGCGGCGTAATGTCAATTATACTGTAGAAATTATATAACAAGTTTGCATAAAATTGGCGGCCATATTGGACGCCATCTTGGATTGACAAGACGTATGAAGCGGAATTTTGGAAGATTTAATTTTTGTAAAGGAGACACTTTAAACATGTTTTGGTGTAAGTTTCAGGTCGTTAAAAAAAATTTGACCGAATGAGCTATTTATGTACGTCAAATTTATATGGCGGCCATTTTGAAAATGGCGGCCATCTTGAATGAGCAGAGATATTTTTGGGCCCACTTCACTTTTGAAATCTACGTGGTCTAAAGATGATTTCCTGAAAGTTTCATGCTTGTATCACCATTTGCACTATTTTCTCAATTTCCCGCCCCACTATAAGCACCATATGTTTGCGTGTGAATATTTTTGTAACGCCGTGCGAAAAGTTTTAAATGTTGATTTACTGTTTTATCAATCAGCTGAAGGACGAGCCTATAAATGAGTTTTGCTAGAGAAGAGGATAACCCCTCTTTTTGGAGAACATGCGGCGTGTTTTCCTCTTTTTACAGTTTTAGACTTAATACCGTGTGTGTGACCCGTGACTATAAATTACAGCTTGCTTAAAGATTGGTATTATACATTTACCAGATAATTATGATGGTGGCATATTTATATCACTTTAACATTTCAGTTTTCAGCCAGTAGGACTTGCAGTTTTCCATGCTTGGTATTTCTTTACGAAATAAAAAATACATCATTATACTGAACTGACCATTTAATAATAAATGATGAAAAAACAACCAAATATTCAAAGCAAAACAAAAAAGTGTTTATACAGAAAAATATATTCTGTACATTGTGTATAAAATTATATACACACATATAAGGATTTATCAAAAGTTGGATCCTTAAAAATACTGCCACAAATTACTTGAAACAATGTCCCCCTACCAAAACCTCTCAAATAACATTGTTGATTTATGACTTGTAAGTCAACAACCAATTGCTAATTGGCACAATGTAATAAAAAAGTGACTGTTCTTGAAACACACATCCTCATTAGGGACATTTGCCTTTGACAGATCCTTTAAGAAATAGTATTTCTGTTAATTACTCTTTTTCATTCTAGAAAATACCGCATTGCATTTCACTTATTGTAAATACATTGCATTATTAGTACTAAATTGTACACTTTACTTGTTTTTGTCATGTTGCATGGCACGTTGTAACTGTGGAACAGAAAAAAAGTTTCTTGCGACAACATACCACATTTAAAAAAAAACATGCCCATAAATTGCGACGTAACATCAGGTCATTTAAAGAGTGCCGATTGTTTTCCCCTCATCGCAATGGTAAACACGAAGGCACTATAAGACGGCATACTCGTAAATTGATAATTTGTCTCCGCTTCTTAAAAACTTTAAGCAAATACTACTACTACTACTGATTTAAAATGCTTTTTTGACATAACAGCAACTTATTTAAGTTCTGTGGGGTTAATATTAATATAGAAGTTATTTTTTTAAAGAGAAATAAGTCTAGATAACTATCCAATAAATGGAGATAACTAACTATCCTCGATGTACGGAAGCAAACTCAATTGATTCCCTTCCATCCAGTAAAATATTTACGAAATCATTCTTATATTGCTCACCTACTCAAATTTGAATAATGATTTGAAACTTGAAGATTTGATTAAACGCCTATTTCTATGTACAAAACATATTCAATGGCGTTGTAAAATATTTAAAAGACGCATAAAAAAGTTTTCTGAGAACAACATAATATACATACACAGTGATATAAATGTTACCGGCGTGAAACAATTTCTTTGATAATTTGTACAATAAGCTTAAGAGATTAAATTAGATTCCACGATGTGAATCAAAACAGCTGAGATATTGTTGTCGTTGCTTGTCAATGAGATAAGGAAGTTGTTAGATTAAAAAGATTGATGAACATGAAGTCTGTGTCAGACATAGGGATATATCAAACGAGTTTTCAACATAATGATTCAAAAAGAAGATATAAAGCAACGCTTAAAGTTACCTTATTTAAAATAACTGAGCATTGTATTCATAAATATTACATGTATTACATTATAGCCTTAACAATACAAACTTAAGTTTTGATTGTGTTATGTTCGGTTGTTTCGGGTTTTACAGATTTTTTTGTCATACGATAACTCGGCAGGCGGTCAACCTTCCCGATTTTCCTGGTTTACTAAAAAAATCTGGAAACAGAGTGATCTCTCGGAAGCATTAATCACAACAAAATTGCAAGAAGATTGCAGACTCGGTTTGATGTACATGACGGATAATGAATAAATGCAACATCCCTCACGCCCCATAGCACCGGCTTGAGCGGTACTCCATTCTCAACACTTAATACTACTGTCATCAATGATCCCGAAGGACCAAAAAATATGTAACCGGACTAGAGTGAAGAACACCTGCTGTTGTGAAGTATAAAATCTGGAAACAAAGTGATCCCTCAGAAGCATTAATCACAACATTTAAACCGTATATTTGACCAATTTATCCAAGATGACCTACTATCATCTCCGTCATGTGGAACTACATGTTTTATATTTATAATAATACGACGTCAAATGATGAAATTTGACCTGATTTACATACTTAGTCAATTAAATTACTTTGTAAATAATTCCATAATGGTTTACATAACAAGATGATATTTTAAAAAGATGTGATTTCCAGACTTCTAAGATCATGTTAATCTAATCTAATAATACGGTTACATTCCGAAGGGATTTTTATGGAGCATTGGAAATCATATTAATATGACAAGAGTCTGAGAGAAGAAATATCTAACCTACAAGTTAACATATTATTTAAGTTGTCATATTTCTCATAAACTGAAAAGTCAGACATAAAAAAATAACTGAAACGAGATTGCATTTGTGAAAAGAATGCTATGCCACTACCTTAATACAACACTTAATATTAGGAACAGAAGATTTTGTTTCTATAGAATTGAACTTTGCAATAAAGCAGTTGTGTCTGGTGATTTTGGGGCTTTGGATCATATTTCAGCATTTCAAATGAAAGACAATCTACATATGTGCCTATAATGACAAGATACAGTATAATCATTGGTTCAAAATAAAAGTATTCTTACTTGATAACGGTTTTGTTATTTACTGCATTACATAGTTGTATAAAACTTTGAAATACAGTTGGTTATTTTTCTTAACAGTCCTAATATACATAAAACTTTCAAATACAGTTACAGTTATTTTTCTTACATACTATCTTTTCTATCAAGCATAACTTTTTCTGAGAACAAAAAAGGTGGGCATGTGCCCCAAAGCGCTCACCTGAGGACAGACTGTTGTTAGTGTAAAATCAGTGAAAGCTAGTGTTCATTACAAGAATTTGAACAATTTTGGTCACTAGACCAAACTTCATGCAAAAATGTATTTTAATATACTATAAATTTTTTACCTAATTTCATAGCTGTACATAAAAAACAAGAAAGTAAGTCACTAGGTCAAAATCTAGGTCATTTGACCACACCTAAAATTTTGCACATGGTCAAACTCTGATAAAAGCCAAAGGTCGCTTCATCAAAATCTAGGTAAGCTGACAACCCAGTTAAATTTTAAACATAAAACTGTGCACACGGTCAATAGCTGTACAACAAAGGACAAGAAAGTAGGCCATATCATCAAAATCTAGGTCAGTTATGTGTGTCGCCTTATGAACAGTATAGCTGTCACTTCAGAATTTTCTTCATAAATATAGGTTATTTATAAACACAACTCTTACAATGTACATGTACCTTGAATTTAAGTAGCATTTGAACTTATTGTAACAATGTTACGTATAGGATACTGTAGAGTACATATTGGGTGTTCTTCGTAAATAAGAAAGCTAAAAAGGAGCGGAGCTTGCGAAGCGACTGTAGCTTTCTTATTTACGAAGAACATCCAATATGCACTCTAACCGGCTTAGTGCTCCGCCTACTTGCATTTTATAATATAAAACGTCCAGTTTATATAAAATCTGTTCTATTAAGATTTGTAACCTGAAAATTTGAAAAATCCTCGTCGGTGATTGGCTTAAACAAATTGGCGAGCACTAAATCAGGATTGATGCAACTTGAATAGCTTTTAATGTGTATGAGAATTGGCCCGGACAAAAATAAAGTATAATAATAAACAAACGGTATAAAAAAAAAAAACTCTAAAATCATGAAGTACAGAGTACCCGTTTACGTGTCCTGCTCTTCTTCTAAATGAGATCTATCATCCTATGAAGTTTTAAGTCCATAGCTTTAATTGCTCAGGAGAAATGGCTCGGACAAAAATAAATTATGAAAATTAACAATGGGCAATGTCTCAAAAAATAAGAGGTGCAGAGGGTACCGGTTCTTGTGCACTGAACTTCTTGTTAACGAGGTCTACCATCCTATGAAGTTTTAAGTCCATAGCTTTTATAATTTAGGTGAAATGGCCGAACAAAAATAAAGTATTATAATTAACAAAGGGCAATAACTCTAAAATCGTGAAGTACAGAGTACGGGTTTACATTCTTCTAAATGCGATCTATCATCCTATGAAGATTCATGTCCAATGCTTCTCTAGTTTCGGAGAAATGGCCCAAACAAGAATGAAATATCATAAACAAAGGGCTATAACTCAAAAATAAGAAGTGCAGAGTACTAGCCATATCATCACTGTCGGGCCCGTCACTGTCAATGCCTAAGAGAGGGAAGGAAGGTTCGAAGAAGCCTCGTGTAGCTGCTGGGTTTCAGGTGCCTTTGCCTTCTTCTACTCCAGCTGGAGATTCAGGTATGGATTTGTTAACTATTAAACATTTGAGAGAAATGACTGGTTTGAGGAGAAGGACAAGGAAGGAAATGGCAAAACTTTGGGTTGTCAGCTCAGAGTCTTCAACAGATAATAGTGCTTCTACTACGGATAATGAGTCAACTGTTTCTGACTCTGATGATGGTGGTTCTGGGCTTCACAGTAGTAGTGTTAAGAAGCATAATAGACATAGTAATAAACATACAAAATCTGGTATAACTTCAAAATGTTCTGATTCTGTTAAAAATAGGCAAAAATATCCGCATTCTACCTTAAGGTTTGACTTTGTCAATAGAAATATTACCTTTGAGAAAATAGATTTTAATTTGTTTGTAGCAGGAGAATTAGAAATCATTTCTTCACCTAAGATTAGAGAAAAAGAAGCAAAAGCTAGATTGGATTTGTTAAAAAAGTTGATGTACCTAAATAGCTCATATGATTTTTCTGTTGTTAAGTCACTTTATGCTGCCATTTTGAGAGAGATTGAATTAGGTCACAGTAACTGGGGGGATGATTTCCATTATGTGGAGTCTGCAGTGCTGGCTAGACACAAAGTTAAGAATTTTAGAAATGTAGATTTTGTGCAGTTACGTCCCAAACCATCTTTTGATCTTCCTCAGGAAAATTCAAGTACTGTTGGAGGTGAAGATTACAAAATTTGGTTTTGTAATAGATATCAGAGGAATAAATGTACGCAAAAATCATCACATGTTATTGCTTTGAAAGGGGGAAAAACCCGGTTTGCAAAGCATATTTGTGCTACATGTTGGCAAACAGATAGAAAAGAGTTGCCACACCCAGAATGTTCCACTGCTTGCCCTCATCAAACCATCTTTTGATCTTCCTCAGGAAAATTCGAAGATAATTTGAAGTATTTTTTGTAAAACATAAAATCTTTTAATTATCGATATTGACAGGGGCTTTTTATTATTACGTCTGTTATCTGGCTTATAGTCTCCCTTTTAAAATCAGTGACTTGTTTTGATTTGCTTGACTGATTTTAACATTCCATGAAAAACGTGTCATACAAACTGTACCAAAAACTAGTTGAGCGGCTTATTTATAATAACCGCGGATGAATACAAAAAATCAGTCAAGCAAATCAAAACAAGTCACTGATTTTAAAAGGGAGACTATAAGCCAGATAACAGACGTAATAATAAAAAGCCCCTGTCAATATCGATAATTAAAAGATTTTATGTTTTACAAAAAATACTTCATTTTAATTATTGAGATCTATCATCCTATAAAGTTTCTAGTCTATAGGAGAGATGGCTTGACAAAAATAAAGTATGAATATTAACAAAGAGCAATAACTCTAGAAATAACCAGTGCATATTACCTGCTTTTATACACTGCACTTCTTCTTAATAATATTTATCATCATATAAAGTTTCAAGTCCATAGCTTTTATAGTTTAGGAGAAATGGCTCGGACAAAAATAAAGTATGAAAACCTACAAAGGGCAATAACTCAAAAATTAAGAAAGGCAGAGTAACTATTCTTGTGCACTGCACTTTGAGTCATTGAAAGAAGCATGCATACCAAGTTTGGAGTCAATCCAACTTAAGGTGACTCAATATGCTCCTGACAAGCCTTTTTCAAGGTGACACAAAAAGCATGACAACAAATTTTATATTTTTCTGCTTAAAAATTTTATTATTAATTTATTTTACAAATACAATAAATAAAATAAAGAAATAAAAACATATTTATCAATTAACATGTGAAAATTATAAAAGTTTTTTTTTTACTTTTTAATGACAACAATTATATATATTTCTGCTAAAAAAATATTATTGCTCTATTTTACAAAAATACAGTAATAAAATACAGAAACATAAACATATTTAATCCAAAAATTTGAACATATGAAAATTTTTATTATTAGTTTTTTGTTGTTTTTTTTTGCTTTGGACTAAATAGCATAATCAAGTTTATGTATATGTATAGGTTTAAAGACAAAGAAGACAATATCTCAGTGAAATGAACACAGAACTTAACATTTACAAGAATTTGTAACAGAGTTACCAACGTCCCCCGCCCCGGGAGTTTTATATGAAGCATAAAATTGTGCTATTTCAAAAGATTGAGGTATGGATCTCAGGACATTCAGTCCAAAATTATGATCAATGCTAGATCTGCAAATGTAACAATAAATTTGTTAAAAAAATAAAATGAAACACGGAATTTAAAAATCTATCATGTTAAGCTTTGACCTCTAAGTGTGACCTTGACCTTGGAGGTAGGGGAGCCGGTGCTGTGCATGACATAACGTCTTATTATTGAGACTATTTGTGCCAAGTATTTTCAAAATCCCTTGAACTATGAAGAAGTTGTAGATTGGACACAAAATATACCCTATAATTTTGACCTCTAAGTGTGACCTTGACCTTGGAGGTAGGGACACAGATGTTACGCATGACATATCATCTAATCATTGTAACTATTTGTGCCAAGTATTTTCAAAATCCCTTAATCTATGAAGAAGTAATGGACGGGACAAAAAATATACCAAATAACAGACTCTGTTAACCTTTGACCTCAAAGTGTGACCTTGACCTTAAGAGGTAGGGTGCAGGTGTTGTACCTGACATATCGGCTTATTATTGTGACTATTTGTGCCAAGTTATTTCAAAATCCCTTGAACTATGAAGAAGTTCTAGATTCGACACAAAATATACCCTATAACAGACTATGTTAATTTTTGACCTCTAAGTGTGACCTTGACCTTCGAGGTAGGGATGCAGGTGTTGCGCATGACACATCTTCTTATTATAGTGACTATTTGTGCCAAGTATTTTCAAAATCCTTTGATCAATGAAAAAGTTATAGACCGGACACAAAATATACCCTGTAACAGACTATGTTAATATTTGACCTCCAAGTGTGACCTTGACCTTGAAGGTAGGTGACAGGTTTTTGCGCATGACACATCATCTGATTATTGTGAACAATTATAGCAAGTATTTACAAAAGTCATTCATAGATAAGGAAGTTATGGACCGGACACAACATATACCCTCAAATAGACAATGTTGACCTTGAATGAGCAAGTACGACCTTGACCCTGAAGGTACGGGTCTAATTGTTGCGCATGACACATCGTCTTATTATAACAAACATTTGTGCCAAGTTATCTAAACTTCCTTTGATAAATGACAAAGTTATGGACCGGACACGAAATATACCCTGTAACAGACTATGTTAATATTTGACCTCCAAGTGTGACCTTGACCTTGAAGGTAGGTGACTGGTTTTTGCGCATGACACATCGTCTGATTATTGTGAACAATTATGGCAAGTATTTTCAAAATCCCTTCATAGATAAGAAAGTTATAGACCGGACACGACATATACCCTCAAATAGACAATGTTAACCTTGAATGAGCAAGTACGACCTTGACCCTGAAGGTACGGGTCTGGTTGTTGTGCATGACACATCGTCTTATTATAACAAACATTTGTGCCAAGTAATTTCAAATTCCTTTGATAAATGACAAAGTTATGGACCAGACACGAAATATACCCTGTAACAGACTATGTTAATATTTGACCTCCAAGTGTGACCTTGACCTTGAAGGTAGGTGACTGGTTTTTGCGCATGACACATCGTCTGATTATTAAGAACAATTATGGCAAGTATTTTCAAAATCCCTTAATTGATAAGAAAGTTATAGACCGGACACGACATATACCCTCAAATAGACAATGTTGACCTTGAATGAGCAAGTACGACCTTGACCCTGAAGGTACGGGTCTGGTTGTTGTGCATGACACATCGTCTTATTATAACAAACATTTGTGCCAAGTAATTTCAAATTCCTTTGATAAATGACAAAGTTATGGACCGGACACCAAATATACCCTGTAACAGACTATGTTAATATTTGACCTCCAAGTGTGACCTTGAAGGTAGGTGACTGGTTTTTGCGCATGACACATCGTCTGATTATTGTGAACAATTATGGCAAGTATTTACAAAATCCCTTCATAGATAAGAAAGTTATGGACCGGACACGACATATACCCTCAAATAGGCAATGTTGACCTTGAATGAGCAAGTGTGACCTTGACCTTGGAGGTAGGGGTCTGGTTGTTGCGCATGACACATCGTCTTAATATGATAAACATTTGTGCCAAGTTATTTCAAATTCCTTTCATAAATGACAAAGTTATCGACCGGACACGAAAGTGTGACAGACGGACGGACAGACGGACGGACGGACAGACGGACGGAGCCTATTTCTATATCCCCCTTTTTTCTTCGAAAAGGCGGGGGACAATTACATTTTCATTGCCAAAAGAGTAAAACTCTGCAATCCGGAATCCTCTCTAAAAATGTAATTTATGATGGTCAAGCATTCCAGTTTAAGGAGTTTTTACCAAATTATGACAGTACTAAAACATGGAGAGATCTAGTATGTAGCTTTCATGAACACATCATATTGGTAAGGCTAAGATTCTTTATATTTCAGCATTAACAAATTACACACTTTAATCTTTAGGAAATCAGTCAGTTTCTAAAATTGCGGACTTTAATTACATTGTAATTAGAGGTCGTGGTAAACTGCTTGTACAACAGTCAAAATGAAAAATAATAAAACGACATGTATCTTACTTATTTCAACTGGTTAGCTAAGCCTGTAATTTTTACTTTTACCCATTGTTGGGACTAATCAATAAATTTCAACTGGAGGTGAGAGGGGAAATGTAATTAAAGGAACTCCACTGAGATCCAATCCCTAAAAAAAACATAAATTTTGAAATTCAGACATAAATCAAATAAGGCCTATAAAACAGGGAGATGTGCAAAAGATAATTCAAAATATACCAGGAAAAAAATTGAAAATTGTATTTATGTGCTATTCTTAGCCCGATTTGGTGGATTCGAGTAATTTTTCAAATAAGAATATTTGGGCAATTGATCTGCAATTTTGCACCTAGACCTACATCAAATGAAACATTAGTCTTGAAAAATTATTTCCAGTCCCATCATGTCAAAAAAACCTCAGTGGAGTCCCTTTAAGATTGGGTTCTAAGTCACAATAATACTATAGTGTACTAAGGGCATATTGAACTAGTGAAATTAGATAACTGAAACCTCTTTATGCATTATTTCTGCAACATTTAATTTGAATAAAAAATATCAATTACATTAAGTTAAAACATTTTTAGAGCCATAACATAGCATTTTGATACTCAGATTTATCTTAATGCATGTATTATCAAACAGGGATAAAAAAACTCATTTGGAAAAGCAAGCTACCCAGTTAACTAACAAAGTGTCTGCTTGTCTACTCAAATATAGTCTTGTGCCTGAAATACATGTAGCACAGTAGGGCACCTAATGTACTTTGGTATTGGCTGGTATTTGCAAAGCAGAAATTACAATATGACCTTTAGGTATGTCAGTATAACCAGAAATCTAACAAAAATAAATATAAGGGAATGGTTTGGGGCAAACAAAATTGGACTGTATTATGAAAGACAGGGGTATAAATATTTGATTATCCTTTAATTTACTTCTAGCTCTGTTTCACTTCAGTCTCCACATGTTGCTCCTGAAATATTTAAGTAAATGATTTAATGTAGACTATATTATAAATAAAATATTCTTCACCTCAACATTTCTCATATTTTCTAGCAAATAAAAGATAAAATTTAATGATAGATTCTAAGCTATTTAACTTTAACACAAATGTCTAGATCTAGCAAAACAATATGATTTTGAATAATTATAAGATTCTGCTCTTGATAATCCCTCCTTATAATTCAATCAAACAAATTTACATTCATTCAAGGACATTATGTCCATCCAATGATATGCAGTGAGTGAACAAGTGAAAATCAAAATAAGTTACATTGTGCCTCAATTCCTTTCAATTTCATAAATAAATTTGCATGAATGATAAATAAGTCATGTGGCCCAAGAATTTACCTGTAACATTCATTTTTAAAAAAAGAGTGAAGCATTCTTTTTATACTTTAGAAAAATTTATATTTTATTCCGAACATTTTCCAATATGAACTTTTAATTGTTGATATTTAGAAAATATTTGTACCGTAGTACTGTACAGGTTACACTTGTCATACTGTGGACCTAACTGTAACCAGGTGTTTATGTTAAACACTTCTAATATCTAATCAGAATGTATCCTTAACTTATACACAAGACAAAACTGATAAGAACTCCAACAAACTATTTATATATTGTGTCATAATGAAATAATCTTATCACATAGCTCCAAATCAGCTTTCAGAAGTAATAAGATTATACCCACCCCTATCAAAAATTAATTGGGTATTTACAATATTTAACTGAATTTTTAACTTTTTATTTGATTTTACTACATTGTAATTGTGTATTTACGCAAATCCGCAGCTTATCTGGGGCTCTGCTTATCAGTTTTGATTATATGAACTTGTTTGGGTTTTTTGGGGGTTTTACGTCACATCGACACAGTATAGGTCATATCGCGACATTCCAGCTTTACTGGTGGAGGAAGACCTCAGGTGCCCTTCTGTGCATTATTTCAGGCACTAACGGGTACCCGAGTAGAACCAATGACGTTCCTTTAGCTAGCTAGATAGCTTCCTCAAATGAAAGAATTCAAAGTCCCTGTCGGGATTTGAACCCACAGAGGTGAGGGGCAAGTGGTTTGAAGTCAACGACCTTAACCACTCGGCCACGGACGCCCCGATTATATGAACTAAATCTATTGTAAGTTATATTGGTTATATTGTTTGACATGTCTGATTATGCATCTACATGTAGCAATTAAGCCATTACACATTTGCAATATGAACTAGTCGTATATTTTTCCACCAGATATGAAATATAAATATTTAATTGTTTTCTTAGTTACTAAAAACAGATAAAATCTTGCATAAGAAGCCATACTCCTTATTCCAACTGGCACAAAGAGGAGTTGAGCCAAACTAAACAACAGTCACTGGACTTACCTTATGTTTCATCCATGATAATATAGTGTTCCAAACAAGTGTTATCCCAGAAACATAAACAACTCTCAGATTTGGTGGCAGGAAGAAAAAATTAATGAATTGTGCAGGAGGCCATAAACACCAGTCAAGCTGAAAAAAAAAAAAACATGCTTTACTTTTGCATTGACTTAATTTGTATCAGTCATTTTAAGTTTTCTATAATTTGTTATTTATACTTCCCGGTGTCATATGAAAAAACATGGTCATGACCCGAATAGGTTTCGAACCCATGATCCCTGGGTTGAGAGGCAAACACCTTAACCACAGCTCACTTATTAAGAATTAAGAAATGTCTACAAGACTGTTCATACAGCAGAGACCATGGAATATTCCATAAAACTCTTTCATGCAATGTAATTAAGTGGCATATGGAGCCTAACTTAAACAATGTGTGAAACTACACAGATCAATGACTTGCTGCCAAACAGCTATAACTCCTTTTTTATGTAATACAAGTTCAAAACCATCCTCTTTATGTGGAAGCTGGTCTGCCATTTTGCCACAAGCACAAAGGGAGTTAAAGTGAAATCATGCAAACAATTAAAATGAAATGAACAATGTTTTCTGATGTAAATATATCAGAAAATAAAAGTAATACCATATAAACTGTCCAGAACTTGGCTTTGACTTCTTCCATACCTTCTTGTCTAGACTTTCCTTCTAAAAGTGACATACCTAAGATCAAAAATATAAATATCAAGAACTGTTGGAGGACAGTAACGCTCGACTATTCAAAAAGTTGTCACAAGGGTGTTTCATTGAGTATAATAATGCTTACCTATATGAATACATAAAATTGTCCTAAAAGGGGCATAATTATGCAAAAAAGCAAATCAGAGTTATGGGACTTGTGCCAATCATCTTAGATAATCATAGGAAACAAGTGTGTGAAGTTTCAATCCATTCCCTTCAGTAGTTATGGAGATACCAACTTACACGCAAAAACTCAACCAAGAATTTCTAAGTCGAAAAAGGGGCATAATTATGTAATAAAGCAAATCAGAGTTATGGGACTTGTGCCAATCATCTTAGATAATCACAGAGAACAAGTGTGTGAAGTTTCAATCCATTCCCTTCAGTAGTTATAAAGATACCAGCTTACACGCAAAAACTTAACCACGGGACGCCGACGCCGACAAATGGGTGACTGCATTAGCTCGATTATTCTGCTAATATTTTAGCTAAAAATGCTTTTAAATACAGGCAGCCGTAATACCAGATCTGTATGCCGACAGAAAGCTCCACTTGTCTCAGCGATGGATAGTATACATGTAATAAAAGCGATGTTGCAAAGGCAGTATTCTACTAAAGTGCTTTGCAGACTTAATTGAACAAGCAACTTCTTCAATTTGAATTGAAAATCTTTGATGGTTTTTTTTTCTTTTTCACATTCAAAGTTACAAAAGTGAAACATTGTAAAAACTTTTCTAGTGTTCTCTCCTGTTTAGAAAAAGTGTTCCAATTCTGAACAGTATTACAAGTGAAAGGAAAAATGCATTATTTAAATTCAGCAAGTCAAGGTTTCACAAAAGATATCATCAGTTCTATCACTCCACCTGATTTTGTCACTATTCATGTAGACAAAGAAAGAAAAAAAAAACGGTGTTAAACTGCCAATAAACACTGGTTAGGGACTACTTGTTTATGCGGATTTTATGTTTTCACCCTCGATTATATAGTTTACAAAACCTTTAAAGCATCAATAAAAAGCATTTTTATTTATATTTTCAGTTCTTATAATGTTTTCTTTTCATACAATAATGAAATAATGTACACTAACATACACTAAAGCCACATATTTGATCCATATCAGTTAATAGATATTTTGACAAAACGGTGCCAATCCGTAAGCAGCGTAATGAAGTCATCGTCAGTAAACAACTCATTCATAAACAAGCTGACGTTATTTCATACATACAAGAATGATAAATGGGGCACTGATGTAAACACAATACAAGGTAAGTTTTTATTGTTGAAAACTTGATAAAAAACATTTTTTCTCATTATTTATTTTGTTTTATAATTTCTATATCTTTGCAACAGTAGGGTGCAAAAATCGAACAGCATTATGCGAAAATCGGAACCAGAAGTTATTTCCGCTTGAAAAAATAACATTAGTGATCTTCCTTATTTTATCTTGATAGAATCGAAATAACATTGGCCTGAGAGGTGTATATTGGCTATTTAACACCGGTTTTGTCTTTTTTATGTGAAAAAAATTAACCACTCAGGCCTACGGCCTTCGTGGTCAATTCCTACACATCAAAACTCCAAACCGGTGTTAAATAGCCGATATACACCTCTCAGGCCAATGTTATTTCTTAATTAATAATATGGTATTTACAAACCCATAAAGAAAGCTGAACAGAAGAATGGTCCTGCCACAGTTTGATCAGCAAGTATTTTACAGGCTACAGTACGTAAACCAGCACCAGGGAGATACCTATCTAATATCTTATACCATACATGTGACACTGGTCCAAACAGGAATCCCATTGTGAACATTCTACCTGTAATATATAGATAAATATGCATAATATACATGTATTAAAGCTTGATTGTACAATGCATTTCAAGTACTTTCAACTTAAATCAAACACATTCAGTTCTCTTTATATACTGTAACTACAGTTATCAGTACAATGAATATGTTTCACTTAAAGGAAACATGGTTTATACACATATAAAAATTAGAATTTAGTCATTGGTTAATTTACACCAGAAACATGCAAATGAAAATCAAACTAACAAGTCTGGTCTGGTATCCTGCCTACTATATTAGATCAGAAACTTCTATGTTTAAGAGCAACAGTGCAAATAAAAACTCAAACAGGTCAAAGATGATCACTTCAAGAACCTTAAATCTTATTTGACAGTACCCAAGATTAAAATTTTAAACACATTTATAATGCAATATGGATGTGGTTTATTCAATATATACATGTATTGAAATATTCATTTTACCATATTGTTACATCAACTTTTCAAACCTGTTCCATTTTTCTAAAAATGTCCTCAGTTTACCTGTCCTTTGAAAGTTGTATGATTTTTCTTTGTTGTCCATCTTCTCAATATGTTGTATAATACAATCTCCCAGTGCAAGTAAACTAGATGCTGTAGCTGTATTTGTAACTAACAAATACTTGGAAAACATTCTACGCCCCACATGCTGTAACTTATGTAACACCATTTTACCTGCTTCAGTGAATTCAAGAATTCTGGAAATAAAAAACATAGTTGGGAAGCTTTCAAATCAAAATAAAGCATTAAAATTTTAGATAGGTACATGTAAAGACACTCCATCTTAATTTTTCATTTATACAAGAATTTTAAACTCATTACATATCTCTCTTTCCATCTCCAACGAAAAAAACCATCAAATGATATGTTGATATGATACCATTTATAAAAGATCATTAATTTTCTTTAACTTACCAAAATAAGATTAACCAAATGACCTTGCATACAGTATGTATGAGTTAACAGGTTAAAAACTGATGCATCCTATTACTTAGTCAAGACAAGCTTAACATAAGAGATCAGTTTATTGTATTGTATTAGATCTACCATGAAAACAAGTTTAACATAATTTTAATTATAAAATGGTAATTAGTAATGTTCAATAGACAGTTTACCTTGCTAATTGAAAATTCACCTAAACAGACCCATCGCGAAAATATATGACATATCATTTAACTATATTTTTTACATATTTAAGGTTTTTGATTGATGCTTAAACATAAATCATAAGATAAAAGCAAAAAAAAACATTGAATCAATGCCAATAACCCATATAATTGCCAAAACATAAATTTATTTAATTTTCCCGGAATACTCCATGTTGAAGAGTCACATTGTGTTTGATTCATGATTTGGAACAAATTTTACAAAATAGATAACCGATTACATAATTAGAAACAAATGCATGCAAGGTTTGTGGCTACATGAAGCTAAGCATGGATCTTGGTTCCAATTAATTAAAAAGGTTTTTAGTGGCCTAAATTTATTCAAATTCAGTTTAAGGAATATCAAAGGCAAATCAATAAACAGTACATTACAGTGTATTACTGTAATTTTGACCGGGCAAAGTCTGCTATGATTTAATCAAGCGCATTCGGACTCAGCAAAGGACGAGCTACAGTACAGATTTTATAAATATAGTTTGTTTAACACTAATAAAGGTATAGTATTTACAACACTTTATTCCAAATTGCGTATTAAAGTTCAATCGATAGGTTCTTTAATACTTGCATTGATGTTATGACATTATTTTTTCATATTTATCTAATTCATAAAGTGTCCTACCTTTTAACCTTTATAAATAAACAGTGTAAAAATTGTAATATTGATATTAACATATTCATTTTTCTGAGTTATTTATGTTGAATCAGAGATGACATTATGTGCTCTATGTTGAATTAGTTCTTAGAGGTGTAAAAAGCAGAGACATAGATAACATAGTTATCTATGTCTCTGGTAAACAGGTAATACATATAACATTTACATGTTGTCCCGTCTTTTAACCTTGGGCTTTACACGACAGTTGTCTAAATTAACTGATTAGGTATAAATGTTAGTGGTACAGTTGTTTAGCAAGTAGCAAATGTTAGGGTATATCTTGTAAGTTATATTGTTCTTTCTGATCAACAATACCTTTTTAAAAAGTAAATAATATACCAATTAAAAATTAAGAGGCCTGGGGTAATTGCATAGACGTTGAAAATGGTCGCTTTGAGATATTTTTGCTTCTGGGCAAAGCAACAGGCTTGATCAACATAAACTATAACAAGCCTGTAACATTTGATATATTGGACTAGTAAGTGCACTGTCCCTACAGAGTAGTGGTGAGATATAGGGATCACTTTTCTGTTGTCTTTCTGTCCACCACAAAGTTTATTTTTAGCTCGACTATTCGATAAGAATAAGTAGAGCTATTGTAGTCACCCGAGCGTCGGCGTCAGCGTAACCACTTATGTTAAAGTTTTTGTAATAGTTCAAATATTTTCAAAGTCCATTGACATATGGCTTTGAAACTTTTCACACTTGTTTACCATCATGACCCCAACCTGTAAACAGGAGGAGGTAACTCTATCAAGCATTTTGACAGAATTATGGCCCTTTTTCAACTTAGAATTTACGTTAAAGTTTTTGTAATAGTTCAAATATTTTCAAAGTCCATTGACATATGGCTTTGAAACTTTGCACACTTGTTCACCATCATGACCCCAACCTGTAGACAGGATGAGGTAACTCTATCTAGCATTTTGACAGAATTATGCCCCTTTTTCGACTTAGAATTTACGTTAAAGTTTTTGTAATAGTTCAAATATTTTCAAAGTCCATTGACATATGGCTTTGAAACTTTGCACACTTGTTCAACATCATGACCCCAACCTGTTAACAGGAGGAGGTAACTGTATCAAGCATTTTTTTTACTATCAAGCACTAAGAATAGTCGAGCGTTGCTGTCCTACCGACAGCTCTTGTTGTGTTTCCAGCTACACAAAAGCTTGTCGGATTATGTACTCCTCAAAAACTACTGTTGCAATTTTATTCAAACCTTACAGGAATGATAAGTATGCCATGTCTAGTTGTACTTGTCATTGTCTTTGTATGGTTCAATGATTTTTGTCTGGGTTATGGCCCTTTAATTGCTTTTTAATTTTTTAAGTTTGTCCAGACTACTCCTCCATTACCACTTATGCAGTTTCAATGAAACTTTACAGAATTAACTGGTAGCTTAAATACTTGGGTGTAATACAGGGTTTTGGCTTGAATGATTTTTGGCTAAGTTATGGCACTTGAATGAAAAGGGTGTTAATAAAGTTTGTCCAGACTATTTCTCTTATACCACTAATGCAAATTCAGTGAAACTTAATAGGATTGATTTGTAGCTCATGTTCTTGCTCGTGTGATGCAGGTTTTCTACTTGAATGGTTTTTTTTGTCAGAGTTATTGCCCTTTAATGATTTTTATTTAAAAATTTGTTCAAAGTACTTCTCTTATACCACTGATGCAATGTCAATGAAACTTTACAGGTCTATTCAGTAGTTCAAGTACTTGCAGACATTACACGGGTTTTCCAGTTAAATGATTTTGGCTAAGTTATACCACTTGAATGAAAAACATGTTTTGCTCTGTTAATGATTTTTGTGCCTCTTGCTACACAGTAGATGCAACATGCAATTGATCTATTTCCTAATTTCCAAAGCTATCTGTTTCTAACTAAATTATATGCAAAATCCAGCAAAATATATGCAAAGAGTTACAAATAGAATGAATAACAATTTGCTAAAATCAAAGGTTTTAAAAGGTCAGTTAAGATTTTGTTTACTGAAAGATATTGATTTTAGTTTCATATCTTTAACTAAAATCTCCTTAGCTGCCCTATTAAGCCTAAACAACAGTTATTTTGGAACATGTATCTCATATTTCAGGAGGGGCAATGGCAGTGGGGGGGGGGGAGATTATAGGAGGCATGATCCATCTGTCCACACACTGCTTGTTTGATATGGAGTGGATATGTTTTAAACTTGCATTGTTGGTCATTAAGCAATGAATGCCCCATTGACAATGACTTTTCCAGGGGATATTGGGCTTTGGTTACAATTTAAAAGTGCTTAATTATTTTTTTTTTAAACAGAACATTATGAAGGAAAGAATTATTAGCATAGATATATTATTATGCAACATATTAGTTTAATATTATTGTAAACATGTTTAATGCGAAATAAAGTTTATGTTATGTTACATGTAAATTGGAATAACATTGATGAAACTTTTAAGTAGAATTATTTATTTATTAGCTAAAGTTAAAATATATCTTCTCAAGGTTTTGATGCAAAATCAATGTGAATCATAGATAGACTATCTTAATGATTGTGTTTACTCACATGAGTGTACAATGAGAGAAAATGTTTGTAGAAAGTTTTTCATCATGCCATCTTTTTACCATGTCAAAGTAATTTGACGTCTTGAACAGATTCAAAGATACTTTTGATTTTTGTCAGAATCTGGCTATAACAAAAAATCAAGAATACCTTATTTAACTATTAACCTGATGAATTTTTCTTGTATATTACAGTAGTAACTGACAGAACAATGGGTTCAGTGGTTGGTAAGGTCATGGAAGAGAATTTCAAGAAGCAACAAGTGTTTATGGAGAAAAGTCAGTCAGAAATGGTAATCAAATTATTAGTTTAAACAAAGTTAATCAGTTCATAGCATGAATACATTTATTTAATGCATGTAAGGATTGGTCAGATACATGTAGCTATGAAAGCTTATATATAAAATATCTTCTCGTCTCTCAGTCAAACTATTATACCCAGTGTCTATTCCAGCAATTTTTGGAAAAGGCCCCTTGCACTTAGATAAAATATTGGATATTTAATTCGGGAAATTTGAGAAATTAAATTTCTTATAAATGACTGGAAGGTTTGTAACATGTTATGATATATATAATCATATAACCTGCCATTTCCTTTAAGAAATCTGTCAAAACAGTTCAATTTTTCTCTGAGGTAGGAATATTATTTGGGCAGGTGTTGGTATTTCTTTTATTAAAAGAGGCTTTTATTTAGACTGGGAATGTGGTCTTATTTCAACCCATGATGATAGGGTGAAAATGTCCTGAAATCCTTAAATTGCTGAAACTAAAAATGATTAGTATTTACCTTTGTCACCAGTTTTTGAGCCAGATCAGCCTGCATGGTGTAATCTAACAAAGCTGTATACTGTGAACTGCTTACTTTGATATTACAAAATTTGGTATCTAAAATCTGAAACTGCTATTAAAGGACAGATAAATATTCACCAGAAGAACAAGATGTAAAAGTATGAAGAAAGCATGTTGAAAAGTTAGCCTCAGAGATAAATAACAAATTTAATGATAATGCATGTACCTTTAATGTCAGATCTGTAAAAGGGGGTAATAAGAGGATGAAAATCATTATTCTTTCTACCTCAACTATTTGATAAGAATAAGTAGAGTTATTGTAGTCACCCGAGCGTCTGCGCCAGAGTAACCACTTATTTTTAAGTTTTTGTAATACCTCAAAAAATTTCAAAGTCCATCAACATATGGCTTTGAAACTTTGCACACTTGTTCATCATCATGACCCCAACCTGTAGACAGGTGGGGGTAACTATCAAGTATTTTGACAGAATTATGCCCCTTTTTCGACTAAGAATTTACTTTAAAGTTATTGTAATAACTTAAATACATTGACATATGGCTTTGAAACTTTGCACACTTGTTCACCATCATGACCCCAATCTGTAGACAGGAGGAGGTAACTCTATGAAGCTTTACAATTTACATAAGAATTTACATTTAAGTTTGCATACATGTACCACCTCAGATATTTTCATATTCTATTGACATCTGGCTTTGAAACAAGTTGAAATTTTATACTCTTTTTAGAGAGCATACTAGGACTCCCTTCAAGACCTATAACTGTCACATGGATTTTTTTAAAAGACAAATTTGCCCTTTTGTTAACTTAGAAAATTGTACATTATCAAAGCTTAGTTACTATCAAGCACTGAGAATAATCGAGCGTTGCTGTCCTACCGACAGTACTTGTTTCCTTTACAGGTTGCCAAATTTTCAAAAATACCACAAAAAATGGTAAAAAGCTAAATGAGTCAATGTTGAAAGCTGCATGCTTTTGATGCTTATAAAAAATAATATCAGTCACCACTTATTAAGAATCATTGTGAACTATTTGTTGAATTTGTTAACAACTAAGACTTTAACAAGCATTTGTATTTCATTTATAGTTGGAGCGACAAATACAAATGCAGAATCAGATGCGTGAACGTCAGGCGGCCATGATGTTAGCAAGATCTCGAGATATGTTTCAGTGGTGGTGTGCATTCTACACAACCATTGCTGTAATGGGAATTGCAGGGTAAATATTTCCTTTGCTGTTAAAATTTGTACAATGAAGCTTTTTCAGAAGTTCTGATTTTAGACAGTTATATACTGGTAACATTCATAGCTTATTATTCTTTTCTTTCAAATTAAACATTGTTGGAATTATTGATCTTATAATATTAATTTTGTCATACTTCGTCGACTCTACCGACATCAGATTTAATCTTATAAGTGCAGATTTCATAATATTATAATGGCCATATTGGTTTATCCTAGACTTGCATTATTAAAAAGCCATCTCATATACATGTATATCACAGGACACATGATATTAAACAAAGTCTGAGATGTTAACATTGTTCATAGAGAATTTTGTAGATTTTATTCAATTATAAGAGACAATCAACTTTCATTTTGAAAAATTCTTGATTAAATGTTTTGATATTTTATTCATCATTGATATTGATATTATCTATTGTTGATATTTATGGTGTTTTTTTATTTGATTAGTTTTGCGAAGAAAAAGAACCCGGCAGCATTAGTACCACTGGTTCCCTTTGGTTTTATACTAGGCTATCAGTATGACTTAGCTTACAGTACCAAGATGCAAAGATGTAGAGGTAACTTTTACTGCTAGATATTCACAGTTATTGCCCCTGTTTATAACCAGTTTTTAAGTAGAAAAAAATACTGGTTATTAGATAAGTAAATTTTAATGTTCAAGGATGAGTGGGAGTTTAAAATTTCTTCCGTGTGCAAGGAGTTTCAACCAAACTGTCTTAGAATTATTTTCACCAAGTGCCCTTGTGCTAATTGTTTGGGTTTTGTGATTAATCATTTTTGGCAGAATATGGCACTTTGTTCTAAGAGATATATTTGTTCATTTTTAAATTTGGTATTCTTATAAAATAATGGTTTATACTTGTAAAATATGTATATCTTTTAATATGCTCACAATACATCTATACAACCTGTTTCAGATGAAGCAGAAAGAATAATGATAAATGAAAGCAGCTACATACAGTTACCCAATGGTCTACCAACATTAAAAAGTATTGATGCAGGGAGACAAAAGGGAAAATAATCCTACATTTGTTATATAAAACACAATCAACAAAAAATACTTATAATTGTGACTGTGTGTTTGTATACATTCATTAGTAGTGCCATTTTAAAGTAGCTCATCTCCAGATTCATGCTACTTTTTACAACACTTAGAAAATTAGGAATTTTAACAACTTTTATGAAGTGTACAAAATGAAGCTTACAGACTTTATCATCCACAGAAGTTATATTTTAATGTATTGAAATATGTAGGTATAACTCTAACTCCATAGTTAATAGGATGTACCTGTTATATGAAAATTGTAAATTTAGTCATAATTTGAAGAAAACAAGTAGATCTGTGTAAGTCAGCTCCTAAATAATGTAATATGATGTAAGCATAAGAAGATCTTAACTTTAGTTACATTACTTTAGTTACATTGGGTACACACTTGAATCTTAAATATTTGCACATTTTGTAAACTTGTTACTTAGAGTTTAGTCCTTAACTAGAAATTTGTTGACTCATCTTGGAACTTAAAGCAGCATGCCTCCAAAGATTCATGTTAATTTCCATGAATTTTTTTTCAATGTAACATTTTTTTTTTAAAAAAATAAAAATTTTTGGGGAAGTTAACAAAGGCACTTATCGGTTTAAAAACCAAATTTTAATTTACTGGGGGTTTTTTCACACAGTTAAAAAAAGAAATTGGGATTAAATTGAAAAAAATCAGTTTTTTAAAATGCAAAATTAACGGAAAAAATTTAAATTTTTTAAATATTGAATATTTTTTTTTTTTTAAAAATTATTTACTTTGTAATTTTTTTTTTTCTCAATTTTAAATTTTTCCCTTGAAATTTTTTGCACCCTTTCCCCCTTTTAAAAATTTAAATTTTTTTTAAAAAAAAAGGAAATGATTTTTTTCTATAAAATGGGAATGAAATGTTTTAAATTTTTCAGGCCCAAATTGTGTTTTTTTTCAATAAAAATTTTAAAAAACTTTTTTCAAAAAACCAACAAGCTAATTTTGGGGTTATGTAAAATTTAAAATTTTAACCCATGAAAGAATTTTTTTATGTGCTATTTTTTTTTGTTTATGGGGAAAATTTTAAAAAATTTTTTTTCCCAAATTAAAACAAAAAAATGCTTTAAAATTTTTTTTACATTGCAAAAACTTTTTATATATCTTTTTAAAAGTTTTTAAAAATTAAAAATTTAGGAGGAATATCCCTTTGAAAAAAATTTAAGTTTAATAAAAAAATTTTTTTGGTGAAATTTACATGTATTTGTTCCCTTTTTAAAACTAAAAACCCCTTTTTTATCCCCAATTTCTTCTATTATCCCCATACTTTTTTTATAAAAAAAAAAATGCCCAATGAAATTTATATTTTTGGTACATACATTTTTTATTTTTTATAAGTGATGTCTACATTTTTTTAAAGATAATTTTTTTAAAATTTTTAATGTGAAAGTAGGCTTCCAATAAGCATATAAAATTTTGCAAAAAAATTTTAAATTGGGGGGGGGGGGAACTTTTAAAAAAAAAACAAGAAAAAGGGAATAAAATTTCATTTTTTTTTTAAAAAATTTTAAGGGGCATTTATTCCCTTTATTTAAAAATCAAAAAAAATGGAATCAGTTAATTTGTTTTATGGTTTCGTTTTTTTCTTTTTTAAAAAAGAAAATAAAATTTTTTTCCCCGGCGGGCATAATTTCCCCGTGCCATTTCCGGGGGCGCACTTTTTTCTAACCCCAAAATTCAAATAAAAGGTACGGTTAAATTTGGGGTTTTAAAATTTAAATTTTGCTAAATTGAAATTTTCCCATATTCCAGGGACATAAATTTTTTACATTTGTTTTTTTTCAGAATAAAGAAAAACTTTATGTTTTTTTTAATGTTTAATAGTTTACCCAAAATTTGTTTTTTTGGGAAATTTATTTAAATTTATTTAAAAAAACCCCTTTCCCCTGAAAAAAAAGTAACATGATTTCACTTCAGGGATTTTTGGTTTATTTTTCCCTTATTTGAAATTTAACCTGTTTTAAAACTCCTTTTTTAATTAAGAAAGACTTTTTTTCCATTACTGCTTTTAAGGGTTTAAGGGGAATTGCGACTGCAAATTTTAAAGTAATTTAAAACAAAAAAAACCTTTCACTTGGGACATGCTGGATTAAAAATATTTCCCCTATACTGGGGCCCAAAGGGCCCTTTTCCTTTTTTGGGGTCTGTTGGGTTTCGGGTAAACCCTTTTTTTCAAAATTCTTAAAAAAGGGGACGTTATTTTTTTTTCTTTTTTATTTAAACGGGGTTTTTTGGGGAATGAAATTTGTAAAAAATTAAAAAAAAAGTTTTTTAAATATTTCCCTGAGCCTTGAGTGTTATATTATTCTATAAAATAAAAAAATTTTTTAAAAGGGTTAAACCAAAAAAAAAAAGATTGAAATTTAAAATACTGTAAAACAGGTAAGATGTAAAATTGATAATGCCATTAAAAGTCAAATTTATGGCTGGTTTTGTTTTAATTTGAGCCGTGAGGATAAAAATTCAATTACATCTCATTTCTCAACTACTTGTCTCAATGTTATTTAAAACTTTTTTCTGAGCCCAATTTCTTAATCTCAGGATTTTCATTGGACAGTGTTAATTTCTGTTGGCTGTTTTCTTACCAATTAAATACCTGAGATTTCAGTTCATCATTCAGAGGGTTTAAGGCTGAGAAAATGTCTTTATAAACCTTGGGGTACCAGGAAAAGACAGACCAAAAAAATAACAGTTTGGAATTCACTTGCTGAAGATATCAGTACAAACCTGTTACTGGTATTCTTTATGTCTAAAATGTTGAGCAGTTCTTTTAAAAAACAAAAGTCTTGTCCCGTGGGATTAGCACACTCGCTTTTCTCCGTACTAGATACATTAGTTGAAAAAAAAAAAAGGCCAAACCAATAGAAAAAAGGGGGAAAATTTTTTGCAAACAATTTTGCAGGGGCTAACCTTTCTATTAAAAGTCAACAAATATTTTTTCAAAGGGTTTTTAAAATGAAATTTTTTTTAAAAAGCCTTGGGTTAAAAAGGGAAATATTTCCCCCGTCAAAAAAAGGGAAAATTTTAATTTTAAAAAAAAATGGCCGTCTGATTATCTTTCCCCCTTAAAAAAAACATTTTTTAAGGGGGGACCAAAGTTTTCCCCCAGTTTTAAAAAGGGGGGGAAATCTTTATTTTTTTTTTTGAAAAAATTTTTCCAAAATAAATTGGTTTTAACCCCAAAAAAAAGGGCAAAAACTCCGGAAAAAAAAAACTAGTAAAAAGATAAAAAGTTTTCCCGGGCCCTTTAAAAAAGCATTTTAAAATTTTTAAATTTTTAAACCCAATTTTTCCAAAAATTAAAAGGGGATTAACATTGAAATTTTTTTTAGAAATTGACCCCTTAAAAATTTTTGTATAAAGGAGGCATTTAACTTTTCAAAAATGAAATGTAAGGAATTTTTTGATTTACTGTTCTGAAAAGGTGGCCATATTTTGATAGTTTTGAACATGTATTTTAAAAATTTTGAAGTACATGTAAATAGCCTTTTCAATAGTTTAATTGAGAAAAAAAGGGTTGTCAACAAAAAAAATGGTTAGCGGAAGCAGGGCTTGACATTAAAGTAAAAATGGGGCATAACTTTGCATAAAAAAAATTTTATAGGATTAATCTTTTACCCTTTGAAATTTGGCCCAATAACTTTAGTATGTTATGGTGATTTTAAAAGTGAAAGTTTTTTATAACTTTCTGAAGCAAAAAAAAAAACCTTAAAATTCAAAAAAAACACCGTATTTACCGGCGGCCAGTGATAGCAGATCACTGGACCTGAAATTTTTTACCGCTCGGGGAAAAGGTTTGGTTATTAAATTTATAAACAATGGTTGGGATTTTTTAATTTCAAAAAATACGGCCCCATTTCATTTCTATTTAAAAATTTTTTTCCATTTTACTGGGAAAAATAAATTTTTTGGTAAATTTTTTACTTTTTTCAAAAAATATTTTTGAGCAGGTTAAAAATTGGGCATCTTCGGGGAAAAATTTCCCCGAAAATGGGTTCTGTTTTTTTTTTTAAAAAAAATCTCCAAATTTTAAAAATTAAAAAATTTTTGGGGGGGAATTTTTTTGTTAATTTAAAATAGAACGTTTTATCAATTGGGGGGGCATTTCAAAACAAAAAATCTACAAAATGTTAGGTCCTTCCCAAAAGTTTTTTTTCCCGACATTCCCAAACTTTGGGCCGGTCGAAGAAAAAAAGCTTTCCCCTTGTGGGGATACTTTATTTTATTTTCTGCCGTC
>NW_026853737.1:0-82695 GCF_026571515.1 Ruditapes philippinarum | reverse complement strand
TTTGGCTAATAAGGTCATGTCCTAATGACTAATTGGATAAGTGATTATTTCATTTCAAAAAGAAAAATATTGTGGATGCCATTTGTCTTAACATTTCAGGTCCTTCCTGCAAAGAGGCCCAGTATGGGAGTAATAAGACAACAAGCCAGCCTTGCCATGAGACCACAAATTGTAAGTTTTATTATTTTTTATTTGGAAAATCACAATGGTTACATGCACCTTTCTTTTAACCCTAATCTGCTAAATTTCTTAAATGGACTTGTCCACTTTACATGTAAAAATGCCCAATATCCAATTTTGAGGTAACAAGATGAAAAAATTTTAGGGTTAGTCAATCAGGGGCAATATAGATCCTGGTCAGACTTCATGGATTTGAAAGGGTCCCAGGCTCTATACTTGTAGTCTGCAGGCTGCCCGGGCTCTATACTAGTGGTGTGCAGGCTACCCGGGCTTTATACTGGTGGTGTTAAGTCTGCATTCTCTCTATACTGGTGGTGTGCAGGCTGCCCTGGCTTTATACTGATGGTGTGCAGGCTGCCCTGGCTCTATACTGGTGGTGTGCAGTGTGCCCTGGCTTTATACTGGTGGTGTAAACAGGCTACCCTGGCTCTATACTTTGGTGGTGTGCAGTGTGCCCTGGCTTTATACTGGTGGTGTACAGGCTACCCAGCTTTATCCTGGGTGGTATGCAGGTTGCCCTGGCTTTATACTGGTGTTGTGCAGGCTGCCAAGGCTTTATGCTGGTGGTATGCAAGTTGCCCTGGCTTTATACTGGTGGTGTGTAGGCTTCCTGGGCTTTATACTTGTGGTGTGCAGTGTGCCCTAGCTTTTCATAACTGTGGTGTCAGTGTGCCCTGGCTTTATACTGGTGGTATGCAGGCTGCCTGGGCTTAATAGTGGTGGTGTGTGCAGTGTTGCCCAGGCTCTATACTGGTGGTGTTGTAGGCTTCCTGGGCTCTATACTGGTGGTGTGCAGTGTGCCCTGGCATTATACTGGTGGTGTGCAGTTTGCCTGGGCCATATATTGATGGTGTGCAGGCTGCCCAGGCTTTATACTGGTGGTGTGCAGGCTGTTTGGGCTTTACAGTGGTAGTGTGCAATCTGCCCGGGCTCTATACTGGTCGTGTGCAGGCTTCCTGGGCTTTATACTTGTGGTGTTCCAAGTCTGCCCTGGCTCTATACTGGTGGTGTTCCAAGTCTGCTCTGGCTTTATACTGGTGGTGTGCAGGCTGCCCTGACTTTATACTGGTGGTGTGCAGTCTACCCTGACTATACTGGTGGTGTTCCAAGTGCCCTGGCTCTATACTGGTGGTGTTCCAAGTCTGCCCTGGCTTTATACTGGTGGTGTGCAGACTGCCCTGGCTTTATACTGGTGGTATGCAGTCTACCCTGGCTCTATACTGGTGTTGTGCACTCTACCCTGACTATACTGGTGGTGTTCCAAGTCTGCCCTGGCTCTATACTGGTGGTGTTCAAAAAGTCTGCCCTGGCTTATATACTGGTGGTGTGCAGCTGCCCTGGCTTATACTGGTGGTGTGCAGGTTGCCCTGGCTTTATACTGGTGGTGTGCAGGTTTGCCCTGGCTATATACTGGTGGTGTGCAGGCTGCCCTGGCTATATACTGGTGGTGTGCAGGCGCTGCCCTGGCTTTATACTGGTGGTGTTCCAAGCCTGCCCTGACTTTATACTGGTGGTGTGCAGGCTGCCCTGGCTATATACTGGTGGTTGTTCCAAGTCTGCCATGGCTTTATACTGGTGGTGTGCAGGCTGCCCTGGCTTTATACTGGTGGTGTGTAGATTGCCCTGGCTCTAAACTGGTGGTGTGCAGTCTACCCTGACTCTATACTGGTGGTGTTCCAAGTCTGCCCTGGCTCTATACTGGTGTTGTGCAGGTTGCCCTGACTTTATACTGGTGTTGTGCAGGTTGCCCTGACTTTATACTGGTGTTGTGCAGGTTGCTCTGGCTATGTACTGGTGGTGTGCAGGTTGCCCTGACTCTATACTGGTGGTGTTCCAAGTCTGCCCTGGCTCTATACTGGTGGTGTTCCAAGTCTGCCCTGACTTTATATTGGTGGTGTGCAGGCTGCCCTGGCTATATACTGGTGGTGTTCCAAGTCTGCCCTGGCTCTATACTGGTGGTGTTCCAAGTCTGCCCTGGCTTTAATACTGGTGGTGTGCAGGCTGCCCTGGCTATATACTGGTGGTTGTTCCAAGTCTGCTCTGACTTTATACTGGTGGTGTGCAGTCTACCCTGACTCTATACTGGTGGTGTTCCAAGTCTGCCCTGGCTCTATACTGGTGTTGTGCAGGTTGCCCTGACTTTATACTGGTGTTGTGCAGGTTGCCCTGACTTTATACAGGTGTTGTGCAGGTTGCCCTGGCTTTATACTGGTGGTGTGTAGGCTACCCTGGCTTTATACTGGTGTTGTGTAGGCTACCCTGGCTTTATACTGGTGGTATGCAGTCTACCTTGGCTCTATACTGGTGGTGTGCATTTTGCCTAGGCTTTATAGTGGTGGTGTGCAGTCTGACCAGGCTCTATACTGGTGGCAAAGGCTAATCAATTTTTGATTCAGTGGGATAAGGGTTATATGTTAACTATAATTTGAAGAATTCATCTGAAAACCATTTGAGTGTATGAAATTTTCTTTGATACGTTTAAATAATTTTGTATGTCAAATTATTATGGACAAAAGGCAAAGGCAAGCAGTAAATTCTTATTGGAAATTTGGACTACAGGATATATTTTGGTGTAGATTTTAAATCAAAGAGAAAAAAGTAGCCGAAAGGACTAAGTTTTAAATAAAATTCTGTTTCCATTGAAATATGTTTGAATATGAGAATTTAAGTTTATTGTTTGATTGGAATTGCTCATTTTTGTATGTAGGAACTATAATGTAATATATACCAAATACAGAATGAGTATTGAGGTTTGTACACACCTTGCATGATATTAGAGAGATTGCACTGATGTTGTGTTTTACAGCGTGGTAATTTGATGACCCACAGTATGAATGGCCGTGGGAAGATGTTATCCAAAGGTTTTCGCATGCATATGATCAGCTGGATAGATGCGCCCGATGATGTATATTTCATGGCCACGTCAGCAACTAAGTATGTTGTCACTCATGATATCCCTGTGTTTTTTTCATCCCTGTGAATTTTGCTTGTACAATTTTAAGAGGTGTCTTCAAAGTTTTAACATAAGATAAATATCACAAACCTACTATTAAGAAAAATGTAAGATGCAGATTATGTTACTGATATATACTGGAAACAGTGCATTGATGAAGTTATTAACTTCATTTAATTTTATCAATCTTCTTGGTGACCAAGAGTTTGGCTCTTAAAAGTCCTAGTTTTAGGTTTTTTAAACTTGTTAAGTGATACACATGTTATTAAATGAGGAAAAAGTTAAAGATAAAAAATTCAAAAGTATCATCTTTCACCAAATGATCAGAATTGTGGGGCATATTTGTAGTACTAAGTGGAATTAAATAAATTAAACTTGGTTAATCAAAAATAAGTAATTCATTTAACCACTGATTTTAAGGTTAAATGAGCCGTGTCATGACAAAACCAACATAATGGGTTTGCGACCAGCATGGATCTGCGCAGTCTGATCAGGATCCATGCTGTTCGCTATCAGTTTCTCTACTTGTAATAGAGTTGATAAGCGAACAGCATGGATTCTGATCAGACTGCGCGGATGCCCAGGCTGGTCTGGATCCATGCTGGTCGCAAACACATTATGTTGGTTTTGTCATGACACGGCTCAAATGTTTATATTTCAGCAGATGTGTCCCTCAGTTTGCACTGATATAATTGTATAATTGCATGGCTTTTCCCAATTTTTTAGTTACCGTATCTATATTAACATGGTTCTTGTGTAATTGGTATATTACTGTTGTTTCCAGTGTATATAATTTTGACTTTTTTATCTGTTGTTAATAAAGTGTGTTTTTATTTGCAGGAAATTGCGTAAACAGCTTCACACTCATGAGTTTAAGAGGGCTGCACGTAATCCATGGAGAAGTCTTAGTGTCAAACCTCAACTTGGTGAAGATATTGTTGTCCTGGAATGAGACAAAAAAAGGAAAACTAATGAAAACAAATAAAGGGAGATAACTTACCAAAAATCAGGAATATTGTGTGACAATTGAGAATCAATGAAAACCATTTATATTTACTCTACACCAAACTGTGCATCATACTCGCATCTATTCAAAGGGGGAGTAAATTGTGTAAATGAAGAGCACAAAGTATTTAATGAAAATGACCTGGTAATGATAAAATTTAGGTTAACTTATTGGATATGAAATGTTTATTTACAGTCATTGTAGACCAATGAATTGGATATACTGTTATGAAAATCAAAAAAAAAGGTGTTATGATAGACCTTCATATTTTTTCTATATTTGATACATTTCCATATTTATTGTTTAACTGGAACTATGAGTTATATTTTGTACAGGAGTTGATAACTTCATCGCAGATGGAATGTTAGTACAAACTGTTATTAAAAACCAACTGAGTTGTAAATCGTCGTTGACTGTGTGAACCTGTCCTGGTAGAAATTCAATTCAGGTCTAAAATTAGACAATAAACATAAGAATACCTGATCCGTGTGGTATGATATTCAAGGTATTGCACGCTGTCCGGGGTACATTGTAAATACTAATTATGTATATAAAACAGTTTGAGAGATACTGGAGTAAATGTGTGTGAAACATATTGATACTGCATGACTGAATGCTTTGTGTGAGTATTAATTATTAGCAACAGTGGCGGGCAAGTGGTAACACATTCATAACATTCATCCTTACTATATGATCATTTTTATGTCACGGTTTTTCCAGATTCATGC
Organism: Ruditapes philippinarum; assembly: GCF_026571515.1. Lineage (NCBI taxonomy): Eukaryota > Metazoa > Mollusca > Bivalvia > Venerida > Veneridae > Ruditapes > Ruditapes philippinarum. The sequence goes on along the minus strand of NW_026853737.1, from coordinate 77,828 downwards.
AAATTTTCATGGAAATTTTAAAAAAAATTTAAAAAGTAAAATATTGTGAAGTAATTAAAAAGAAGCAATTTACACATTACAAACAACACACAACCCGTGTAAATTACCAAAATAAGGTCAAAGTATTAAAAAATAGCCTTTACTGTGTTAGTAACGCAGTAAAAATATGTTGATAAATACTTAACAATCGACCATTATACTTAACAATCGACCATTATTCACATTTAACATATGAATTATTATTTAAATCTTTAATCTGTTTGCTTTTCTTTAAATATTAGTATATTTTTCTCGGGTTTTATTTTATTGAACTATTTTGTCTCATCTGGAGGCATTCAGCTTTAACATATTATATTTAGTCTGTGGAAAAAATATTCTAGAAGGTATTTAATAACTCTTGTTTAATTTCTTAATACTCTTGTTCATGATGTTTTTAGTTGCATTTGTTGCATGAAATAATTGAAGTGTCAAAATTCCTATTAAGTATGTCAAAACTTTAAAGCAATGAATTCATATTATAATAAAAAACAAAGAAAAGTAAGAAATTCAAGTGGTCATATAGAATTTACATTTGTGCCAGCTGTTATTTTTGTGTCAATTTTCATGTCAGAAATGTTGATAAATGATTCACACTGAACACTTGTGTTTGTATTGTTTTCTTTATTTAAGAGTAAAAGTCCTGAATTTTTTTTATTCTGTGTGCCCTTTTTATATGCCCAAATGAATTTCGGCGTATATTGTTAAGCACCTGGTTGTCCGTCCGTCTGCTAGCAGGTTTTCTTCTCAGGTCTGTATTTTTTGAACTGGTGGAAGGAAAATTGAAACTTGGCAGAAATGTTGAGCGCAGGTTTGACCATTGTCAGGTCAAAGTCACACTTTGTCAATTAAAACTTTTTGGCAGAAATATTACTTATATGAAGGTGTCCAGAACGCAAGTTTGGACTTTCTACGATTAAAATGGGCCCAACCATGGGGATTTATTGATTTATATAGGAATTTGTGTGTCCGGTCTGTATCTTTTGAGCCGATGGAAGGAAATTAAAACTTCTAGGCAGAAATGATAACCATAATGAGACGGTGTGATGTGCAGAGCGCAGGTTTGACCTTCGTGAAGGTCAAGGTCACACTTAGTCATTTTGTATTAATAGAATGAAATTAAATCTATTTGGCAGAAATATTTATATTACTGAGAAGATGTGCAGAGCGCAGTTTTGGACCACCTCGGGTCAAAATCCTTTTATTAGTGTACATATAACAAAATATTATTGTACATATAACAAAGGGAGATATATTAGTGTACATATACAAAGGGAGATTACAATGTATGAATTTATAAATATGTTTACTCCAAATATACATGTACCCTTTATTCTCCAAAATCATGGTGAGCATATGTGATGGCTTGTCGTCCGTCCGTAAACTTTTACTTTAAACGACATCTCATAAACTGCTAAGCCAATTTCATCCAAACTTCACAGGAATGTTCCTTTGGTAGTCAACTTTAAAAATTGTTTAAAGAATTTAATTCCGTGCAGAACTCTGGTTGCCATGGCAACCGAAAGCAAAAACCTAATCATGGAACCTTCAATGTGACACTTCCATTCTATTAAAGCGGCGTATGGTCCCCAAGTAATAGAAAGCGTGTGCACTAAACGAGAAAGAGAGACACCTAATAATGCTATAAAATGACTGTTAAGTCCAGCTTAAATGTTTACAACCAGAAAACATTATGTACATTGAAAGAAAACAAACTGGCTTCAGGTCATGTTTTTGTTATACAGTAGGGTTTTTTTTACATGACAATTGCATTCTTTGATAAATGTTGAAATTGCACACACTTTAATTGGAATTCCGATCCGGCTGCCGGTCACACTTTTTGTCCTGGTTCGTTCTTGGAAAAAAAAATTAGGTTATTAAAAAAATGACTGAAATTATAGGAAATGTGTATGGTAACCGGTTGATACGAAAATACTCGACACTTTAAGCCGATCCCTGCTTTTTATGCGACACTAGCCTTTGTTTCTTATTATTAGCAAGTGACCATATTTTCACTGATTCATTCGTTACTACTCTCATTTAACATTGAGTTACTTTAAATTTTGATCAGATTACTGATTTAAAGTTAAATTTTTGATGTTGGCTGCTATTACCTTCACACAGGAAGATAGGACGAGTCCTTAAAGATTTCATTTTCAAGAAAGGAAACAGTCGGTCTATCAACCTCATGATAATGTTGTAAAGCAACATGTTACATAAAATAGCGAGATAATGTGATTCAAGAAAGTTAAATCATGCGCAGAAATGTATTTGTCGCAAAGCTAACAACAAAACACACACACACACAAGGAAGTAGTGCGCCAGTACTGGTGTCTTGAAGCATGCAGACGCTTATCTCTTTTCCCTACCATTAAGAAATTGTTCACTATAATTCTATTTGAAAGACCCTGACTACACTAAGGGCCTCACTGTATATATAGTGTCTAATTCGTCAGTATTTTACGAAGCAAAGCTGCAGACTAAAGTTCTTCTGACTTGGAGGTCAATATAATAGACTTGGCGCTTTAATGATTCTCGAAAGAGTTGTCATATAGTTTTTCCGTGTTATAATATTTGCAGAGTCCCAGGAGGGCGAGGGCCCCAACTGTTCCCAGGTGGTTTTATGCTATAATGTAGAATGTCTCTGTTATCTAACAACTTGAATACTGTGCGTAAACAATAAAATGTTCGGGAACAAAATATTTTGCTGTCCGTGTAGTAATGTTTTAACTGTTTTGAAGTGCCATTATCTCTTAAGAAAGTATACAAACATACATTTTGTATTTATTCCATTATAATGAACACATGTTTCTAGAGATTATTCTCTGCTCACTCACTATATCCAGTGTTTGAGAGCTCTCCGATGTCCAAAAAAACCCGTATTACTACTTCATTTCCATTATTTCAAATAAGGGTACTTCTGGCCGTGCGTTCAAATGAGCCCTTACATGTCACCAGCCATGTCATACGAGAGAAATTTTAAGTCAGAGTGGTGAATACAATGTTATTAATATATCTCTTTGCACTTTCTATGGCTAAATAATAGAGGGAAACGAAATCCCTAAAGAATGTCCATGATGGTATTGGAACTTGAAAATGTTGCAGCCTGTTCATAGTCGGTAACGGTTTGTGCGTGCTACCGAACACGCCTCATAACACAGCCTATAATAGTATATTATTATATTAACAAAAAAAGTAGGTCAATTTGACTTAAATGATCTATTTTCTCCTTCAAAAGTAAAGACATTAATTCTAAGATCCAAAAAAGCAGCTCTGTGCATATGGGTGTCATAAAAAGTCGCCCTTCATATTCATTAGGAGATGGTGCATTTCTCATCCTTAAATAACATGATAGTATTGTGTAGTATTTTAGATAGTTCTATTCGTCATAATTGGAGAATGTTTCATGGCACATGTTTTTTGTTTGTTTGTGTTTTTTTGACGTCTGTCTTAGATATGCAGACTTTATAACTTTTGATCCCCTTTCAAAATTCCATTGCTTTTAGTCCCGTCTATTGTTCGTAAAGTAACATTGAAATACATGTAATGGATATAATAATTCGAATTATACTTAGTGTGCTGTTCCTTCAACAAATATTGTAAACACATGTATAAACTATTTCTTATATTATCTCCTGACAAGTCAGAAGTACCAGAGATTTATATATATACATGAAGTCTGTCTCAGTTGCTAACAAGTCTAATTGCTATTGAAATAGGCTCTTTTAATGTTCATATTTGGCTGCCACAAAATACACTTAAGGAATGTGTTTTCTTAAAGTGCTTGGAATTTATGTTGACTTCTTTGCTCTCATTGTTTTGTACTGAATGTTTTGTTTTTATTTTGATCTAAATATTGTTTGGTTTATACATAATTTATTTTAGTTCGATTGTGTGGGAAGCTATAAGCATAAAAACAAACTCTCGAAACCGTTTCTGGAATCAACCAATACTTAAAGCAATAAGTGTAAAGTTTCTTGCTCAAGGAAACAATGTCTTGCCCCTAACTGGGAAAATATTGTTTGCTGTGTTTAAACTTTGTTATATCATACCCTTGTAGTTAAATCACTACAATGGTACATGTACTTCTAATTGGACCTGTCTTCCTCACATTTTTGATGATAGCACAATAAATCTATAGTATCTTTATGTAAAGAATTCGACTCTCAGTATCATCTTGCATCCTATCATACTGAATCTTTTACTCTTTTTCTACTACATATTTGTGTTTTGCCTCTGTGCCTTGTTGTTTAAAATATTTAAATTCTCACAGCAGAATACATTTTATTTGAATGGTACAGATATTAATTCAGATTTTTAAATATCCACACATCTATTAATGAGTTCACAGTTTAAACTTGTTTCATTTTGAAACTTGGTCTGTTGAACACAGATGCTGAAATATGCTTTTTCTATACCGGTGTTTTGTTTTGTTGGATTTTAAAGCTGCACGCCTCCATATTTAGCCAAAATATTTCAAGAAATTCAATCTTTAGAAAAAAATGTATTAAGATCTTAAGAAACGTAAAAATATTTAATATTTAATTAACTTTTTATTTGTTATGTTCAATGATGGCTGATTTTGCAGTATCAATCACTACAATTATACTGCGTTACTAACGCAGTAATTAAGAGGTACATGTATTTATGTACATTTTGACCTCTTTTTTGGTAATTTACGGGGATTGTAAGTGCCGTGCCGTTGCAATGTGTAAATTACTTTCTTTGTTCATTTCACAGTATTTTAGTTTTAAATACATTTTACAATTTTCATGAAAATCAGCATGTAATCTGGAGGCATGCTGCATTAAGTCACATTTAAACTGTAAAGATAATACGGTGTTTTCTAAGCTTTTCAGTTGGAGGAAGAGATCAGGTGACCATTCTTGCATTTTTTCAGGCACGAGCAGGCACCCGAATTGAACCACCGACCTTCCTTATTGTAGCTGGATATAGTTTCCTTACCGGAAGGAATCCAAAGTTCTATACTAATTGGAAATCTCTATTTTAAAGTTGACGCTTCACCTGCACCCTCCTTTTGATATTAAGCTGAACACTCTTCACAATTAAGATGCTTTAATATATATATTGTAAATATTTTTCATGTTGAGCATGCTTGTCTTTTATCATAATTATGAAGTTGGTGGTTCCTTTTTTTTGTTTCTCATTGCATTTCAGTCATGCAATATTACTTTCAGGCACATTGTGCCTCAAATTCTACATTTTTTTATTCTTTAAAATGCCAAACATATGTTTGATTATGTTTTAATAATGGATTAAGAGCATGATAGATATTCAGTGTTCGATGCCTTGCTCGATTATTCTGATGCTGATGAAGGGGATTGGGGGATCCAGCCTGGTAATTTTTTTTTAGAAATTTTAGAGTCAGTTTCCATTGTCCTCGGGTCATTTTGTCTTGTCAATTTTACAAAACATTACTCAATTGGTTGGTTAATGTGCTCATTTAGTTGCTCAATGCTATACTCAAAATAATAATTATTCAACCAGTATCTTCTTTCAGTTAATTATTACGCAGCCGTTTATCGAAACTACAAAAAACTTACATTTTGGAAACTCAAAATAGCTCTTGGTACGGTGTATTAGCAAGTAAGAACGATTTAACTGCCTGGTAAAACACGGTGCGACAATTTGCATTATTGAGAATCTAACAAAAATGTTACCAGTATTGAAACAGATCGTTAACCTTATTGTGGTAGACACTTTTATTCATTTGACCATTCTTTTTATGTAATATCTTATTCAATTACATACAATTTTGGCAATTTCAATCTGCCCATCTAACAAGAGTGAGCTAGGATTAAGATCTTTATATCCCTCTATTAATGTACTTTATCTTATCTGCAATGTCCACCATATCCCCCAATGACGTCATCCATGGGCGACAGCATTAATCCATGTCTATTAGGAGACAACAATATGAATATATAGGGTCATTAAAAAACTGACAGTTCGTTTTTTTGTGTTTTTTTTTGAAGAATCAATTTTACTTGACCTGTAAATGGGAATGCAGCTTCCCATACATAGTTTATTCATTCTTTTATTCAAATTAGATATATTCAGTAAGAATTTCAAAGATTTTGATAACTTTCTCCGAGAAAATTATTTTACTCAAAGATGAGCATAATCATCCAAACATCTTAAGTTTTGACGAAAATCAACTACAAATGTAAATGAAGAAAAAAAAAAACTATGACTGAAAAATTAAAAGTATTTTACTGTACTTACAATCACTAGCATCTCATTTATTAGCACATATATTCATCAACTTTTCACCGATCTTAACAATCTTGGTGTGAAATCTTAGATAAATGAATACTCTTTAAGGCAACAACACTGACACTGAGCTGTAGAAAACATGCAAACTTGTCGTATTACACGTTTCAGTGTTTCTTCATTTGCCTGAAGATGCCGTGTACCTTCTCAGCGACGTGCACTCACCGATGATATTGTAAAAATATTAGTATTTAAAGACTCACGGGCATTTACATAAATAATCCTTCTCCAAATCCCTCCCGAGGCGTGCACGTCGCGGAGAAGGCACACGGCGGGTCAAGGTCAAGTTGTCTCAAGTACCAGAGACCTGTCGTGACTAACTCGAAATTTAAGGGTGGCGCTAACAAGAGCCGTTTTATGTTAGCTGCCTGTTTGCTGCCGTCACGGAACATGATACATTGCCAGTATTGTCTTCCTTCCAACGAACGAAGAATAGATTAAGGAAGATCGGCATGAAAATGACATTCCCTATGTGACTTCTAGAGTGGACCGGCATGGACGCTGAGATCTCGGGAATATGGAATTTCCGGCGCCGAGCTAAAATAAAACTAAAATCATCATCACATAAATAATCAATTCTATTTTGAATAATAATGCTTATAACAGGCTGTATATGTTTAATTGTTGACCGAATCAACTTGAGGGATAGCTAGAGGTCTACATAGCACCTGCCATCTCGGTAATATAGTAACCCAGTTAGCTCATTCCTGCCATTGATAAAAATATTGTGCACATTATGATACAATCTTTAAAATATCCCATTCCCATTTTGTTTATAATGATAGATTTTCTATAAGATATTAATAATTAAAACGGAAGTACATAGAAAATCGGACTTCACTTTCATTATTTCCTATGACCACGGATTTATATTGTAATATAAATCCGTGCTATGACACACTGCTAGCGTTCTCTTGAAATGTACAAAAGTATAGAGATATTTACTACGTTATCACCGGTATATTGCCGGCTCGCCACGGCGAGCCGGTATTACGGTAGGATTTTACTGAGAAACAACCTAAAACTCCGAAGCCATCCAAAAATTTAATCGAAGCTTGGCTTCCAGCTTTCTACAAAATTTATCTATCAGGGCTAGGATCCAAAATATTTAGCCAATCAAATTTAATCTTACATAGCGTCAAAAAACCTTCAATTTTCACGCCATTTTTAAAAATCAGCAAGTATTGTTTTGAGCGCAAAGATTTAATGATGATTAAAATGTTTGTCTTTATGAATTCTTTTCAATAAATCATATTTACACTGACTTCTGATTTAGCGATTTCACCTGTTTCTCTGTAGTAAGTTTTCGTTTGGTTAATTAACATAAGTGTACATCTGGTTCTGTGCATTTTTTATTTTTTCCGGTCATTTTATCCTTTCCGGTATTTAGTGCATGTATTTACTAGCCGGGATCCGGGACGCCCGGGATCCGGGATCGTATAAGATATGGAGGAAAAACCTAATGAACTATATTTGTGTTGATTGTTGTCGTAATGAAAGGCCATTAAACGTTAATTTTTTTATTGTATATAATGAACGTTAAATTAATTTAACTTAGAATATAGATATATTTAGAGCTATTTATTAACAAACTTAAAATGCGGAAATCACAATACTTATAATTATATGCCTAATTAATTGGAAAAATCAAAGACTATTTTCTTGAATTGGCCAAATCCCGGGATCCCTATATGTTTTAAAACGATCCCAGCTTTTCTGAAAACTATATACTTGAACTGGCCAATCCGTGAGATCTATTTACATTTTAATACGATCCTAGCCTGGGATTCAGGCGTTGATATTTTTTGCTTATTTATAAAACACGCGCTATTTCATACTCGATCGTCATAGATAACGCACAACATCTCTGGTTTTGATAGTATCAATAGATGTCGATTTGCCGAACAGAAGCACATAAAAAAATCGACAGACTGGAACCCAGGCTAATACGATCCCGGCTTTTCTGAAAACTATATTCTTGAACCTGTCAATTTCCGGGATCCCTATATGTTTTAATAGGATCCCGGCTTATCTGAAAAACATCTTCTTAGACTGGTCAATTTCCGGGATCCCTATATTTTTTAATAGGATCCCGGCTTTTCTGGCTGAATTGATTGACAACTTGTGTTTAATTTAGGACTTGTGCCTCTCATTCCAATACTAAATAACATACATGTATTACAACTTAATTTTGTATAAAGAGACATCTTTATGAAATCTACCTATCTAACATTTTGTGGTCAAGGTCAACAGGCCATATAGTAAATGTGCATAGACATAGGTTCTTCATTCTATCTGTTTACATGCACCTTCATATATACTCATACTCATCTTGGTTAAACTGAGAGAACTTTATATGTCACTTTCAGTCAATGAGTTTAAGATTTTGAATTTACTGGCCCGAATTCCAGTTTTGAATTTATTCTACTAAATAATTAACAAAATTTTCTTAAATTTACACTGGCCTGAACTTATATACACTGGCCATCGGGCACCGGGCCAGTGTTGACTTCACTTTTATTTTGATGTTCGCTGAAGTCTCTTCAGCTAACAGAACTGTCATTTTTACATTTAAACACACCCCTTGAAAAAAATTACGAAGCGAGTCGCTACTAGCTTTTTTAAAAGCTAACCTTGTATGTAATTAATTTGATAAGCACAGTTAAGGAATCTTGCTATATAATAACATTATATAACCGCATTCTCTTACAGAAAGTTTAAAGGGCGACAACTCTTTTAAGTAGGAATAGTTTTATTCGTTTAAATGGTATCATTTGATTATTATTATTTACACAACCCGAGGCTGTATTTTGAAATCCATATATTTTAAGTAATGTCAAACACGAGTTTAAAGTGAAAATGGAGCTACCAATTGTAGATTTTTGAATTAATAAAAACTGCCAGGTTTGTATAAATTTAATTAATAATATATTTCATGATTTCCTTAAATATGTGTGTATGATGATTATAGCATCGGAATCGTACTATTTACATAGTCTTACAGACCACCTGTTCGGCTAATCAATGTACACAAATATGTATTTGATTATAGAATCTTTGTATTAGTATATTCTTAATGTAATGGGAATGAACTTGGAATTAATTTCTGACTTTGGTTATCAAACACATATGTCACATATTTTGTACGTACACCAGTGTCTGTTTACATACTTGCGCTGTACTATACATAATTATACACTATGTTAAACTGTAGTGCATATTCGTGTTATTATCCTCGTGTAAAATAAGTGAATTCGACATAAACCAAGTTTACAGTACGAAAACTGACATATTTTAATTTTATTGGATTAGGCATACACATTTTTAAACATTCTTGTATGGTAGATCTAGTGTAACGATGAAAGGTGAGACGAACATGAAACCTAACTTTATTCTTACAAATTACACGATATTTATTACATGCTTTTCAGTGGTTTATAGAAATATATCAGTGATATAAAATAGAGGATATTTGTTTAGTTCAGTGTAAGATCGGAATATATTTCACCGAGTGAGCACCAAAAGGTATATTTCACGAGTGGCGCAGCCACGAGTGAAATATGAACTTTTGGTGTTCACAAGGTGAAATATATTTCAATCTTACACTAAACTAAACAAATTTTCTTTTTATTACACGCAAATTATTTGGCGCGCTTTTCATTCAGTATTAGGTTTAATGTCTTTTTAAAACGTTTCTTTGCATATAATAAAAAGAAAATTTGTTTAATTTAGTGAAAGATCGAAATATATTCCGATCTTACACTGAACTAAACAAATATCATCTATGTAAATGGTGGCGTATCTACCGCGGGCGTTAATTTTCCTTATTTAAAGTCTATCTGAGATTACAATCATTTCATATGAGTAGGGTTTCTTAATCAAGGACAAAATCATATAATCGATCATCGGAATTATTCGGACACTCAACGATTATATATTTGAAGCATAAAAAACAACAAAGTAAATATGAACGCATCATGCTTTAATGTTTACAAGTATTCTTTATTAATATTCTATGTTTGTGTAATTACAATTTTATCTACTGAAATCTTATATATTATATGAAACTATAATTTATAACCCATAAATGGTGGTGTTTAAAGGATCTACCACGAGCGTTATTCTCCTAAGAGTCTATTTGTGATTACAACTACAATTACACCTGACAGCTTATATATAACTTTAATCTTTCGAAGACGCATAAGGTACAAGGTACACTTTGAGTCATTGTTTGAACAGGTCGAATCACATTGTTATCAGTCAATTTGATAATGTTAGTGGATGTTTCAAATATTTTAAAGAATTATCAAAAGTTCACTGTATAGTTATCTAAATTATTTACAGTCTTTTCATGGCTCTCAGGGCAGAAAAAAGTAAACTTGTAAAAAAAAATTACCCTCTCTCTCTCTCTTAAAAGTAACACGCAAAACTTCTCTGGTCATACATTTTCTTGACAATAATTGTAAAAGAGAGTTATTTTCAAACTTCATTTAACCATAAATTCATACTCATAATATGCATTAAAACAGAAACGTGCTTTCGTTCGCTAAAAATTTCAGTTGATTTGTACCATCTGCACATTATTAGAACTTTTTATAAGACTTTCATGCCTATATTTTCAGGCAAGAACAGTACACATCCATGTTATGAATTTTGACAGAATTGTCAGTGTGTGCCTCTATTTAAAGACCACCCTTTTCTCACGGATTTAAATTACAATTTGTCAATTAAAGTCCGTGCTTGTTGTGTCGCCTTGAAAGCGACATATAGGGGTTACTTTCGTCGGCATTGTCGGCGTCGTTGTCGGTGTCAGCGTCCCCTTAAGCTTGTCCGGAGCATAAGTCAGTCATAATTAGTCGGATTGACTTCAAACTTGGTATGCATGCTTCTTACAATGACCCGAAGTGCAGTGCACAAGAACCGGTACTCTGCACTTCTTATTTTTTGAGTTATTGCCCTTTGTTAATTTTCATACTTTTTTTTTGTCTGGGCCATTTCTCCTAAAGTATAAAAGCTATGGACTTGAAACTTCATAGAATGATAGATCTCATTAAGAAGAAGTGCAGTGGGCAAGAACTGGTACTCCGCATTTCTTATTTTTTGAGTTATTGCCCTTTGTGAATTTTCATACTAAATTTTTGTCCGGGCCATTTCTCCTAAAGTATAAAAGCTATGGACTTGAAACTTCAAAGGATGATAGATCTCATTAAGAAGAAGTGCAGTGCACAAGAACTGATACTCTGTGCTTCTTACTTTTTGAGTTATTGCCCTTTGTTAATTTTCATACTTTATTTTTGTCCAGGCCATTTCTCCTAAAGTATACATGTTAAAGCTATGGACATGAAACTTCATAGGATGATAGATCTCATTAAGAAGAAGTACAGTGCCCAAGAACTGGTACTCTGCATTTCTTATTTTTTGAGTTATTGCTCTTGTTAATTTTCAAACTTTATTTTTGTCCGGGCCATTTCTCCTAAAGTATAAAAGCTATGGACTTGAAACTTCATAGGATGATAGATCTCATTAAGAAGAAGTGCAGTGCATAAGAACGGGTACTCTGCATTTCTTATTTTTTGAGTTATTGCCCTTTGTTAATTTTCATACTTAATTTTTGTAATAGGATGATAGATCTTATTGATAAGAAGTGCAGGGCACAGAAACTGCTGCTCTGCATTTCTTATTTTTTGATTTATTGCCCTTTGTTGATTTTCAAATTTCATTATTGTCCAGGCCATTTCTCCTAATCTATATTGTTCACAAGGCGACACATCCGACTCGCGGAGTTCTAGTCTATTGAACAACGAACGATTGAATGTGCTCTCTCACGACAGCAATTGTTTGACAATTGTTAACACGCTTATATAACGTATTAACAGTAATGACACACAACAAGATTTCAAGATATGTTATATGGTTTATATCCTAAAAATGACAGAAATTCAAATTCGGATTACAAAATTTAATGTCAAGCAAAAATAAATATGATCATAACATATGACAATTATTTAGGGAAATAGGGGTGTGGGGGTTGGCAATATTTTTCAACTGCCCCGAAAACCGCTTAACCACAATGCCACTTCTTTTTTATTTTATTTTTCAGAATGTTAAGCAAAACTAAATATGATTATAACATATCTTCAAAACTATCTCAAGTTATGGACGATATTGGTGTTAACAAGAAATTGGTGATGAAAAGAAGACAGACATTTATGCTGAATGAGACTATGCAAACATTAATAGACGGCTTAATGGGAAACGATGTCAACACATATTTTCTAGGAAGTCAAAGTGAAGGGTCTGTTACAAAAGGACTTCAATCTGATTGTGATATACTGAGTTGCGATAATGCGTATAATGTGATACAGGATATTGATGACTTCAAAAATGGCAAACGCAACTATCTTATAGTCACAGATGATAACACAACTAAAGGATACTGTTATCTCCAGCCAATCGAATTCAGTCAAGCAAAGACTCGTGAAGGTAATGATTTAAAATATACAAAGAATTTTGTTTTGAAAAATACTGAACACCACGGTGCTTTAAATATGAAATCTTTTCAAGGATCAGTAATACATGGACCCGCAGTAAGCTCACAAGGAGGATATAGAATGGATGCTATGGATGTTGTTACTGCTTATCCTTGTTTCTCATGGCCAGATTTAGCATGGGATTGGTTTGACCGACAAGGATTGGGTAGATGGCCAACACAAGAAATGAAAAAAGAATGTGTAAGGAATGGATTTTTCTTAGTTCCGGTTGGAAGTAAGATCAGCATAGATCCGGAAATTGAGTGGAGAATATCAACTTCAATTGCAGAGAGATGTTTAATGTTTAGTTTGAACATTACCCAATTACGCTGTTACGTTTTATTGAAAATGATTGCAAAAACATATTTCTCTTCTAATGGGGACTCTAAAATTTCAAGTTATATGTGCAAAACAACATTGTTTCATTGCATAGAAAGTTCAGAGCCCGGAATGTGGAGAGAAGATAATTTATACATATGTGTGTTTGTCTGTCTGCTACAATTACGGTTCTTTTTATTAAGCCAGAAATGCCCGCATTTCATTATTAATGAAAATAATTTGATGGCAGGTCAGTTCACGGGCAAGGAACAACGTGACCTGATTAGCACACTTAATAATCTAGCACATACATACGGACTTGGATTATTCGGTATTCAAATTGACAATCTAGGTAAAAGATTAAAACTGAAAATGATTTCTAAAATAATTGGTTCTAGCTTACAGTCTCAAAAAGAAATCAGTGAGTATATATGCTCAAACCTAAATATTTCGTTCTTTTCTAATGTTTCACAAAGTTATAAAGTTTTGTCAATGGAAAACAAAGAAACGTTAACAACATATATCCAAAAATTGAACAAGGTTAGTGAAAAGGGTAGCAAATTAGAGAAGAAAGCGTGCAAGTTTCTCTTACCCGAGATTTACGCAACATTAGGATCCATGTTGGCCTCATCCAATATTGGACAATTTATCCCTGTCTCACATGTGGAATTAACTTATTTTAAACAATATACAGGCAGTAGTGTTTCTACAACACTTAAACTAGCTTCTATATATTATTGTTCAGGGAATATAGAAGAATGTGGAGACATTCTAAGGCATATTGAAAGTGATGTGGGATTTAAGAGAACAGCTCTTATAAACCCCGTCTGTGGATGCTATCCTCATCCACTGGAAGCACCAGAAGAATTCGTGACATTATGTTATAAAGATGTTACTGAAATCCAGCCATGTATAGGGTATTGTGTACGTTTCCATAAGATTGAATTTAACTGTATTCCCCAAGAACTGCAATATGAAATGTTCAGATCTAGTAAAGATGATAGGCAGCATAGGGATGAGAGAGATGAAATGTGGATGGACTTATCTGTGGTTGATTTTGTCCCTTTCTTATACTTTCTGCAATACAAAGTAAATAGACATCAGCAGAAAACAATAGAAAAATGCCTAGCTTTGGCTAAACTTATAGATACTTGCACAAGGGACACAACACTTTGTCACAAAGAAACAGCTCTAAACTTACTTGGACAATGTTATGAAGATCAACTTGAGCATCAAAAAGCTTTAAAATATTATGTGTCCTCACTTCAAGTAAGAAAAAGGAACAATGTTGCAGTATGGCATATATGCAAACTACTCGCCAGAATAATGCAAACGAAATGATATTTTAATGATTACATTTGCTGATCTAAGACTTACTGTTAATGAGCTATAGTGTATATCAGTGATATCTAGATGTTATAGTTTTAACAACAAAAAAAACCAAGTACAATTAGTCATGAATTTCCATCTACTCATCAGATCAGTGATTAACAAGATATACATGAAGTTATATTCTTTCTCTAGTTTTCTACAGTATAAAGCTCACATGGAAAATGTGAGACTCATTTCATATACATGTAATGATTGGTAGAACATAAATATATGCAAAGTACGCAGATGATTTAGATAATTATTTTATAATTTTTTACTCATGTGAAGAAAACTTTTATTATGTAAGCTTTATTTGAAAAAAAGTATTAATCAGCTTATAAATATGGAAAATCAAAATTGCAAGATAATTATATCTTATAATACATGAACTAGTATATATCTGTTTTGAAAGTTACTATCGGCTAGTCACATCCGCAATAGCACAGTCGGTTAAGTAAAAGTCTAATGAATGAGAAGTATGTGGTTCCATACCTACTGTTATCATTATTTTAGCAGTATAATTTAATAGAAATGGCCAAGTTCTTGCAAATTTGTTTATACGGATATGATGCAACTTAGAAACACTGTATTGTCTCGTTTTGTATTCAATTAAATTCAAAATCCTTATTGCTGTTAACATGAAAAAATGCTTTTAGCATCAACACATGAATAGAGAAAGTACAATATCAGTTAATAAAGAAATAACGACCATACATTATTTATTATTAGATTCAGGTTAAAACAGGTAAAAGACTTAAGATTCGAATTTTTTCTTATACTTTGGATGGACAAGTACATGTTGTATAAAGTGGTATGCTGATTTTATCATATTCGCGATCATTGTATAATAAATACATTTACAATCGTTTATATTCATATCAATTTGTGTATCTGTCGGTTTCTATTGCTAGCCTATAAGATGACGATAAATCCCTACGTTGACCTTTTATTTGTGAAAAAACTATAGATTTAACCACAAACTACAACTACAAATATCTTATTAAATTAACATATGCTCCATAGTAATAAGAATGAACGAACGAACAAATTTATTTCAGTTTATTATATTCAGTTTATTTCACTTTACAGTTTGACTAGCCACTATACGTTTTACAATTAAACATATGGATGTACATAGAACATACAATTGTGACAAATATCAAAATGTATATTAAAAAGATAAGGATATAATAAAGATTTCAATTGATCTCAAATTCATGTTGATGGAAATACAATGTATGGCCATGTTTGTTTTATATCATTTTATACATGTATATCATAAGAACTAAATTAGTTCTAAACATCATGGTATCATTTTTTTTCGCACAACTTTGACATAGCATGTTTTGTGTTTTATGAATTAAACTTTAAATAACTATATTAGTCATGCATAATTTCGCTTGCTTTATTTTTCTATAATTATCATGCCTTTTAATATATTCCTCAAACAGTTCGATTGATGGAAAAAGATACTAAATATTATTTTTTTGAAACGCAAAATGAAATGCCATGTTGTAAGTATATTATATTCAAACACTGAGTACTGATTGGTTTACTATCAGATAATACATATTTTTCGTAAATACATGTACCATTATTAAACTTTTTAAAAAACAGTTCGAATGAGTGTAGCACAATATGAAAATTGCGCATCGTAACCCAATGTTTGCTCCACACTAAACTGTTACACACAATTTTGGTATATATGTTACGTAAATAAGTTTGCAATAAGTATAATTTTCAATGCAAACATTGACATGTGCTCTTTTAATAACAAATAGGTTACCCTGATATTCTTATTGTATCCACTAATCTGATAATGAGAGTTTATCTATGCAGTCACTGAATTTAAGATATTAATTCTTAAACCATTTTTTGTTTACCAAAATAAGTGACACATATCTTAAAAAAACTCACTAAAATCATAAAGACATAGCTTTAATAATGTTTAAAATATAAAAAAGAAACAAAATGGACTTGCGCGGTCTCGGGGTCATTTAATAAGTTCTGATAATGACCCCATATCGTTTTTTATTTCATTGACTATTAATTGAAGTAGAGCATGTTTCCATGCGACGTATCACGTTACATATATATATGACGTCATTTGCACGTCGCTCATGAGTACAAGAGTCCCTGTGACTATGACCTTTTTCCTAAACTCAGGGGTGTTAGATTTAATGACTTAGAGAAACTTAAAGTTGCCATGGCCACGGAACTTCAACACATCACACGCTGTTGCCTAACAACGGACATTGCCAATCTTTTGTACAGATGGAAAGTGGTCACTTTGAAGGAATATATATACGGTAGGTGTGTATCACACAATAAGGTCATTATCAGAAATTATTGAATGACCCTCGTACGTAGGCCATTTGTTATACAAATTATAAACCCATAGTATACACTATTGCGCTATAACGCTTCACTATTACCGAATGTCACAGATTAATATATTGTGTGCAATGACGAATTAATCAGTTTAATACTATCACGGGGGAAGAACTGCTACACGAAGGATGGAGTTCTTATGATATCTTGTCAAGGAGTTCTTCTTATAACGGTCACGGAGTTCGTCGAAAAACTTTGAGTTTTAGGTGCTAAATTAAACTTTAATGATTAAGCTTGCATTATATCTTGTATTATATGTTAAAAACTGATTCATAGGCCATTATTTATCGCCTCTTTCTTAGATTCTGGTAGTTTTGAGTAAAATTTCCAAATTATTTGCAACTATCCAACTCGCAAGCATTGACCTGTTTATTTCTGGTCTTCATCTTTGCCATACATAATTACCGAATTAAAATTACAAGATGTAAGGCAAACTAAATCATTAAAGTTTAATTTAGCACCTAAAACTCACTTTTTAAAGATGAAAATTACCATTTTTGACGAGTGTTTTTGTAGTATATACAAAAGTTTTCCGACGAACTCCGTGACAGTTATCACAAGAACTCCTTGACAAGTTATCATAAGAACTCCATCCTTCGTGTAACAGTTCCTCCCCCGTGACTATGGTTAACAGTAGGGTATTATCCTTTGTGTAAATTCGATATAAACCAAGTGGACAGTACGAAAAGTGACCATTTTATGGAATAGGCCTAAAAAAAGTTTAAACAAAAATTCGTAGGATTAATACATGTAGATAGTTTTTTTTTTTGGAAAATAAGGCTAACGATCGATATAAGGTGAGAGGAATTCAGGCCCCGTGTAATACAAGGGTGACCGCGGGCCAGACGACTATTAAACATTTTACATATCATATGAAATCAAATAACTTTTAAGCGCACTTGAAATACTTGCATCCTAATTCTGTTTGCGATTACAGTCACGTCATATGAGTTGAATTAAATTTGACAGCTTATATAGAAATATTAACTTTATCTTTCTTTAGTTTAAGTGATAAATTTCTTTAGTCATGTGATAAATTACATAAAATTTACATAAAATGTTTTGCTTTAAATTGTTATATGACAGCTTATTTTGCTTCGAATATGGTCAAGGTAAAAAATGATTCATCCTTAATCACATTGTTTGATACACTACCAGTCAATTGACAATATTTATGGAAGCTCTTTGTCTTAAGAATTATGGAAAGTCCTATATAGGTATCTGAATTATTTACAGTCGTTTCATGGCTCTCAGGGCAGAAACAAAGTAAACTTGTAAAAGATTTTTACCCTCTCTCAAATGCCTTTATTTAAAGTAACACGCAAAACTTTTTAGTCATAAAATTTCCTGACAATAATTGTAAAAATAATAGTTATTTAAAAGACCTTATTTTTTAAATAACAATTAATTCATACTCGTAATATGATGCATAAAAACAGAAATGTTTTCTTTCGCTAAAATTTCAGTTGATTTGTAACATCTACTTTTTTAATGAACCTTATTAGAACTTTTTATAAGATTTTCACGCCTATTTTAGGTAAGAAAAGTACACATCCATATTATAGATTTTGACAGAACCATGTCTCTGTTTAAAGACCACTCTTTTCTATTCAAACAACATTTAAACATGCTCTCTCATGTACAGCATTTGTTTTACATTTGGCTACACTGTGACATTACACGATATATGACACACAACAAGATTTCAAGTTCTTGGGTTTATATCCTTCAAAAGACGGAAATGCGGATTATAAAGTGTAATGTTAAGATAATAACACACAACTGAATGAGAAGAAAAGGGGGGGGGATTTTCGGGTAATTATTCTTTAGGGACATATCGGGTAGGGAAATATTCAATAGCATGTTTCATTCGATGGGGGTACAATTGCCCCAAAAAACACTAATGTGGGGTGGTTGATGGAGTGTCATTGTGTTGATTGCGCAAATATATACAAACGCTTAACCACACTATCACGTTTTTTTTGGACGAAGTCCATCTGTTATCAGTTTGACTTCTTGTAAAATAAACAGGGAAGGACTGAATAATGAAAGAATTTTCATTGGTCATGATAAAATTACAAACTGGAATCGGTGAATCTCATTAGTAATTATAAAATAAAATGATAGTTTTAACCATTCTAAAATAAAATATAAAGGATAGTTCTTACAGTTCTAAAAGAAGATTATAAGGATAGCTCTAAAGTAAAATGTTAAGGATAGTTTTTGCCACAGTAAAAATCAATTATAAAGGATAATTCTTTGTTAATGATTACAAAATTTATAAAGTCAAATGTATAACGTAAAGGGGATCCTTAAGACAGAAGTTATCCTACAAATGTACTTTTTAAAATCATCGATATCAATATGCTATAATTTAATTTCAATGTTTACAAAATGAGTATTATCTTAGCTACAAGAAATAATTATGATGTCATTGTTATGCAAGTATCGCTAAAATTTCTTTTGTATTGAAAACTTAGAAATAACATAATTTTACATGTTAACCTGTTTTACTTCGGCCGAGTATCTTTTATGAAAAATACTTCTTGTTTTATTTCAGAATACTTCTTGTTTTATTTCAGAATGTTAAGCAAAACTAAATATGATTATAACATATCTTCAAAATTATCTCAAGTTATGGACGATATTGGTGTAAACGAGAAATTGGTGATGAGGAGAAGACATACATTTATGCTGAATGAGAAAATTCTATCTTTAATAGACGGGTTAAAGGGAGACGATGTCAACACATATTTTTTAGGTAGTCAAAGTGAAGGGTCTGTTACAAAAGGACTTCAATCTGATTTTGATATACTAAGTTGCGATAATGCGTATAATGTGATACAGGATATTGGTGACTTTCAAAATGGCAAGCACAACTATCTTATAGCCACAGATGATAATACAACTAAAGGATACTGTTATCTCCAGGTAATCGAATCCAGTCAAGCAAAGACTGGTGAAGGTAATGATTATCTAGAGAATTTGGTTTTGAAAAATACAAAACATCACGATGCTGTTAGTTTGAAATGTTTGATCGGAGCAGCAATACATGGACCCGCAATAAGCACACAAGGAGAACATAGAACTGATGATATGGATGCTGTAATTGCTTATCCTTGTTTTTCATGGCCACGTTCAGCATGTGATTGGCTACAGCGACAAGGATTGGGTAGATGGCCAACACAAGAAATGAAAAAAGAATGTGTAAGTAAGGGATTTTTCTTAGTTCCGGTTGGAAGTAAGATCAGCATAGATCCGGAAATTGAATGGAGAATATCAACTTCAATTGCAGAGAGGTGTTTAATGTTTAGTTTGAACATTACCCAATTACGCTGTTACGTTTTATTGAAAATGATTGCAAAAACATATTTCTTATCTAACGGGGACACTAAAATTTCAAGTTTTATGTGCAAAACAACATTATTTCATTGCATAGAAAGGTCAGAGCCCGGAATGTGGAGAGAAAATAATTTATATATATGTGTGTATGTCTGTCTGCTACAACTACGGTTCTTCTTATTAAGTCAAAAATGTCCACATTTCATTATTACTGAAAATAATTTGATGGCAGGTCAGTTCACGGGCGAGGAACAGCTTGACCTGATTAGCACACTTAATAATCTACTATGCACATACAGACTTGGATTATTCGGTATTGAAATTGACAATCTTGGTAAAAGATTAAAGATAAAACTGAAAATGATTGGTATGATGATTGATTCTAGCGTTCAGTCTCAAAAAGAAATCAGTGAGTATATATGCTTCAACCTAAATATTTGGTTCTTTGCTAATGTTATACAAAAGTATAAAGCTCTGTCAATGGAAAACAGAGAAACAGTAACAACATATATTCAAAAACTGAACAAGGTTAGTGAAAAGGGTAGCGAATTAGAAAAGAAAGCGTGCACGTTTCTTTTACCCGAGATTTACGCAACATTAGGATCTGTGTTGGCCTCGTCCAACATTGGACAATTTAACCCTGTTTCACATGAGGCTTTAAGTTATTTTATACAATATCCATACAATAGTGTTTCTACAACACTTAAACTAGCCTCTACATATTATTGCTCAGAAAATTTGGAAGAATGTGGAGACATTCTAAGGCATATTGAAAGTGGTGTGGAATTTAAGAGAACAGCTTTTATAAACCCATTCTGTCTATGCTATCCACATCCACATGTATTTACAAGAGAACTCATGGCATTGTGTTATAAAGATGTTACTGAAATCCAGCCATTTATAGGGTATTGTGTACGTTTCCATAAAAGTGAATTTAACTGTATTCCCCATGAACTACAATATGAAATGTTCAGATCTAGTAAAGATGATATGCAGCACAGAGACGAGCTAGATGAAATGTGGATGGACTTATCGGTGGTTGATTCTCTCCCTTTCTTGTATTTCCTAAAATACAAAGTATATAGACATCAAAAGAGAACAAAAGAAAAAAGACTAGCTTTGGCCAAACTTACATATACTTGCACAGGAAACGCAATTCTTTGTCACAAAGAAACAGCTCTAAATTTACTTGGACAATGTTATGAAGATCAACTTTGTCATCAAGAAGCTTTAAAATGTTACCTGTCTTCACTTCTAGTAAGAAAAAAGAACAATGCTGCAAAATGGCATATATGCAAACTACTCGCCAGAATATTATAATGCAAACGAAATACATTTGCTGATATAAGACTAACTGTTCACGAGTTATAGTAACATGTATATTCTTTCTCTAGATTTCTACAGTATTTAGCTCACTATCATTAAACAGGTTTTCCGAAGGAAAACACTGGTTATTAGATTGAGGTATGTCGGCGGGCGGACGGGCGTAAACATTTTTTTCTGTGCGCAACTCCTCCTACATTTCTCAACGGATTTTGACCAAACTTTCACAGAAGCTTTGTCATCAAGTGCCCTGGTGCAGATTGTCAGGGTTTTGTGATTGGATAATATTTGACCTAATTATGGCCCTTTGTTTTTTTTCCTTATATAGAATATATAGTGAACAATTTCTTTTGTGCGCAACTCCTCCTAAATTTCTCAAAGGATTTTGTTTAAACTTTCACAGAAGCTTTGTCATCAAGTGTCCTGATGCATATTGTTGGGGTTTTGTGATTGGATAATTTTTTACCTAATTATGGCCCTTTGTTTTTTTTCCTTATATAGAGTATGTAGTGAACAATTTGTTCTGTTGCGCAACTCCTACATTTCTCAAGGGATTTTGTTTAAACTTTCACAGATTAGCTTTGTCTTCAAGTGCTCTGATGCATATTGTCGGGGTTTTGTGATTGGATAAGTTTTTACCTTATTATGGCCCTTTGTTTTTTTCCATAAAATTTAATTATTAGTGTAATATACCCTTTTAATCACAACAAACTTAATTTAGTTATAAAACAGAAACTATCTTCATGTAGGTTGCTGCATGCCTGCCAGCTCATTCTGCCTGCTTTTGTGCTTTTAGGTCCTGTAGAGTCAAGGTCAATGTTGCTAAAAATAGAATATCTGTTTCTAGTCAGGTCACTGTTACTAACAAAAGGGCCATGATGGCCCTGAGGTCGCTCACCTGTATATAGCCCCCCCCCCCTGGCAGGGCCAATTTTAACCCAAGGGCTTTTATTTGGACAAACTTGGTAGACACCCATAAGAAGATGTTTCTTGCTAAACATCTAAGCTCTAGCTCATTGGGTTATTTAAAAGAAGTTTTTTAACTTTGTATACACTTACTAGAAGATGTTTCATGCTTAATATCTAAACTCTAGCTATTTGGGATTTTTCAAAGAAGATTTTTAAGTTTTTGCAATAGACATATAAGGAAAATAAATGACCCCAGAGGCGGGGCCAATTTTGACCCCAGGGCTTTTATTTGAACAAACTTTGTAGACACTTACTTGAAGATGTTTCATGCTTAATATCTAAACTCTAGCTATTTAGGTTTTTTCAAAGAAGATTTTTTAAGTTTTTGTTATACACATATAAGGAAAATCAATGACCCCCGGGGCAGGGCCAATTTTGACCCCTGAGCTTTTATTTGAACAAACTTGGTAGACACTCACTAGAAGATGTTTCATGCCAAATATCTAAGCTCTAGCTCTTAGGGTTTTTTAAAAGAAGATATTTCAAGTTTTTTCTTTCGGTTGCCTAGGCAACCAGAGTTCTGCATGGAATTAAATTCTTTGAACAATTTTTAAAGGTGACCACCAAAGGAACATTCCTGTGAAGTTTTGATGAAATTGGCTTTGTGGTTTATGAGGAGATGTCATTTAAAGTAAAAGTTGACGGACGGACGCCGGACAAAAAGCGATCACAAAAGCTCACCCTGTCACTTTGTGACAGGTGAGCTAAAAATAGGAAAAAGGTTTCCAGTCAATAACTAGTTTGGAATAAGATATCTTGGTGTAAAGCAAGTTTTTATAAAGACCTCACTTAGGATGGCTTTTTAGCCCCCTAGGGTCAAGGTTACAGTTGCTAAAAATAGAAAATTCATTATTCATGATTTATATAGCACATAGTTATGCTTGTTGCTTGTATTTCAACTACAACATATTAGGTATCTACAATGGTGATAATTGAAAACCTCGTTTCGTGGCATTGCCATGTTTCTTGTTTCATATTATAATTGGTAAAACATGTATATTTGCAGTAAGCAGATGATTTAAAATTGGCAAATTCTTTGACACATGTAAAGAAAGCCATTATTATATTACAATTATGTACCATTATCAAAAAAAGTTTTTATTAGCTTATATGGAATGTCAGAATTTTGAGATTTTTATGTTATCTTAATCACACAATTTATGAACAAGTATACAGCAAATGATTTTAGAATGGCAACCAAGAAAGATTATGCATAAGCCGAGAAAAGTGGACTTGTCTTCAGTCAAAATCTATTTAGACAAAGTTTTGTATATTAAATTCTTACTTTGAATATATCACTTTGATATTCATAGCCTGATTTGAACCTTCTATCTATATAGTTTGTTCTTATTTTTTTGACTGTCAAAGTCAGGCCCCTTAACCTTAAGACTTTAATTACTTTATTGACTTTTTTTTCTCGTGAGCCAAACGAGAGAAAACTCTTCAATCTCTACCACTTTGTTTACTGGAATATATAATGTCTGCTTTTAATCTTGTTATGTTATAGAAATACTTCAAAATGGATGAGTCATCAATAAAAATAGTGTGTTACATTTAATATCTTTGAATATTTGTTTTTGTTTAAGTCTTGCCAGGTACTATCAAATTTAATCATGCATTCTTTTTCATATGAAGATTTGATTTACCTGAATTTGAGATGCATGCTGCCAAAAATGAAAGAGTTAACATGGCTTAATAAAATAACATAACACTTGCACTTGTTTTATTCATGATGGTATTCATTTCAATCTTGATTAACAATAAACAAAGCTGTTAGCTTGAGATAGATATTTTCTTCTTTTAAAAAAAAAAATGGTATGTACATCCAAGTAAGAAACAGCCATTTTTCACTCAGGATGTTTTTCTTCTGTTAAATCTTGTGGTCAAAAATTAACATCGTAAAGACTACGATTCCTTTAATATTACAATAACAAACACATTTGAAGTTATAAACTTCATCATACACAGTCACTGCTCGTCATGTTGTGAATTTAGAAACAGACTATAGACTTCACCTTTGAACATATCGTCGGTGGGCTTCGAAAAGGCCTTATCTGCAAAAGTGCTACTTTTCAGGAGATGGAAAAAACCGTTTAGTTTTGGCATGGAAACACATACAGAAATGAAATTAACAGATAAAAATGAACATTTAAATTCATTTTAAATACATTTAATTTGGTTATGATAAACCCTACTGTTTCATAATAAATGCCCATACGTCCTTTTCACATGGCAAAAATGGCCAAATAGGGGTCTCAAGTGGCCTTATAAGGCCCTTTCGCACACGTTAACATACTCTTGTTAGGTTCATAATGGCATTACGAGACACATTTACCAGTACTATTCATCAATGTTCCTAAAGAAATTCAAGGATTTTGGGAATAAAGTGTTATTATGTTTTAAGACGACAGGAAATATTAAAAAATGAAACAAAAAACTACAAACATTCCGAAACATAAAACCTTTTAATATGTAGTCAATTTGGCTTCACCAATAAAAGTATACTGCCCAAACAACCAATATTACCTTTTCTATTATTTACCATATAGATAAAAAACATCAATCCTAATACCAAGTTCTTAAGTTCTAAGAGCTTCATGCCTTCAGATAAGCAAAACATTTTAAAAAAATGTAAAACAATTTGAAGGAAAGTATAATGATTTAAGTAAAAATTTACATTTTTTTTGGTCGAGTAATTACTGTTTTACATTTTTATTACAAAATTTTATTGCATGACTAACACGGTAGGTGCTACCTTTTCATATTTTGTTTTCTATTTGATATGTAAAGTGCTGTTTGAACTTTGTTTCATTTTGTTGTTGTTAACTTCACAGTATTTTAACATTTCAAAAACATTTCAAAATTTTAGTGAAAATAACCATGAATCTGGATATATACTGTCAATTAAAAACAAAACATTTCGTAAAATAAGCATTTAGCATTTTTCTCATCATAACTCTCTATATAATAAACAGTCATGTTATTAATATGCTGCTACATGACATACAAAAAAGTATTAAGCAAACACTAGAAGTGTCACATCAAAAGCACCAAGTCATATTGTTCTAACAAGTATTTCCCTGTCTAATGGTTTCATACGATATCGTAATGTTCTTCAAGAATCATGCCTATTGTTATTTAACCTAATATAGGTAACTCGGGCGAGCAGTTTTAAAACATTGAGCATCCGTGGCCGTTGTTTTCAAAGCACTTTCCCTCACCACTATGGGTTCGAATCCTGACAGAGACTTTGGATTATTTCATGTGAGGAAGCTATCCAGCTAGCTTAAGGAACGTCTGTGGTTCTATTTAGGTACCCGTTCGTGCCTGAAATAATGAACGGAATGGCAACTGAAGTCTTCTTCAATCAGTAAAGCTGGGACGTCACCATATATGACCTATACTGTGTCGGTGTGACATAAAACCCAATCAAACAAACATAGTTAACAAGATAATATATAAGTGTGATTTTAAGTTTCCGTTCAATTTGACTATAAACTACGCCCACCTCCATCTGAGCCTGGCCTTATTGTATAAGCTTCTGTGTTATATTTGCAAGTCTTTACTAAGAATTTCCAAGTGTCACTTTTTGGTATTGGTAGCAACACCTGTAAATCTATATCACTATTTCTTTTACTTTATTGTCTTCAGTCAAGATGTTCTCCAAGAATTTTTTTAAAGAAAACCATAATACTTTTTGCATTGTTCACATAATGTTCCGGTTTCTCTTTTTCAAATGAGTTTACAGTAGATTGACGACCTTGGCCATTTACTGGACTTTGAAAGAAGAAATAGTGTAGTCAAATGTCCTTCTCAGTCGCATTTAGACTGAAGTCAAACAGACACGTTAGATAAAACCGCAAGCCCTTTCCCTACGGTTTAAGCCATACGAGATCACTGAAGTCTTTCAAAAAAAGGATTTCTGGCAGAAGTTGTTCTCATCTTTTGTAAATAGATTACATGTTATTGTCATTGACACTTTGCAGTTGTTACAAATCAAATAGTCCAATAATTCAAAATTGAAATATTGAACATTTATCAAGATAGTGGTCATCAGACACCTGTAATAACGTGAAATGGTAGAAAACAATTTAATGATTATAAAATGAACGTAGCAACCATCTTACATAACATCCCAGTTAAGTCTGATGAATATCAGTACGTGCCTGGTCTTTAAATAACTCTTAATTATAATCTTAATGAGAATCCTTACAAAATAAATAAATGCAAATTTATGTGGTATTAAGACAATTAAATATTTATTTATTTATTTATTTATTTAAATTTACAAGTAGTTGCATATTTATTTATGTAAATATTATCTTTTTAAAGAACACTATATGTTATTTCTCCGAGAAAATAAATGTCTACCAGTCTTGGGTGTGATTGTAATCTTTAAACATGCTGAAAATATAAATAAAAGTGATGTATGAAAATAAGGAACATAAATATTGTCTTACAAAATATATAAGAAAATGCCTTATAAGACAAACCTTACCAAAAAATTAGCATGCGAAAATGCCCTATTACTTATAAAAGTTATTTTAACAGCTTTAATGTAGCTCAGATTTATCAGTTTGATACATTTTGGTGTAAAGAATGAAACTAAAATCTAAGGTTTAAGAAAAACAAGTTAAAAATAGTTTTCTTGGAATAAAATTTAACCTAGCCGACAAGCGTTGTATGTGAAATCCCCATTGCCCAATGTATTGATGATTTTATTTATCATATAACTACATACCATACGAAACACATCATTATTTCCACTGTCAAAAAGAAAAAGCATACCTGATCTTTGAAACTTTCATAAGAAAATCCGAGTTTTCTCCGTTTTTACTTTCTATTTTCACTCCTAAAAATTATCGGGCATTTTCGCGGAACAAATTTTTCATCCAAAAATTATACGTCTTTTTCTCACATGGCAATAAATTCACTTTCCGATTGGCTATCTAAACGGGTGTTTTCGCACAATGCGCGCCTCGGTTTGTTTGCCAAGAAAATGACCTAAAACGATTTTCGCAAAAATTGAGATAGGGCCTTTTCGAAGCCCACCGACGATATATTACAACATTTTAAAAATTGGTTAATTGAAGCTGTGAAAATAATGTCATAGTATGTAATATTAAGATTTATCACACACCCGTGCCGATTTTGCGACTCCGTAAAAATGGTATTGCACGGCCGTGCATATATTTTGACGTGACGTCATTAGCGTTATACAAACATAGTGTAAAGACGCGCTAAATGTTAGCATTATACTATAGGCGCGTCAATGAAAAATGACTCTTATTTCACTTTAAACGGTCTTTATTTTGGGTATGTGATAAAAAGAATATTAAATTCGTGTAAGTTCATTACTGAATTTATTACACTCGTTGAATAAAATAATATTATGCTCGCCAGAGGCTCTCATAATATAATTTTTATTCAACTCGTGTAATAAATTCAGTATTGAACTTACACTCATTCAATATCCTCTATGTCAGCAGCTGACTGTAACTTGGTCGTTGTGAGAGTTTCTGTTGTTGCCTTTGTAAAGCATCATCATAAGACTTGACTTGAAGGTTTACTTGAAGGTGACTCCCTCTGTGTCAGTAATGGCCGCTTCTATGCTTACTGAATGAATGCCAACTAGCGGGAAACGAAGTATAAAACTGAGGCTGAAGTAGTCATTGTGTGGTTCAACTGACTGTTCCATATTGTTCACACTTGATTCTGTAACCTGGAAACATTAATATCAAGTAATGCAATACAACTATATAATTACACATGTGTAATAATAATATCCAAACAAGAACTGTCGGAGGACAGTATTGGCTCGACTATTGAAAAAGTTGTCACAAGGGTGTGTTTTATTGTGTATAATAATGGTAATTACCTATGAATACATAAAATTGACCGAAAAGGTACAAAGGCTTGTTATCAAGTAAATCACTGCTTTATTATTATGAATGCATAAAATTGTCCCCAAAAAAAGGCACAAACCCTTCTGTAGTTAAGGAGATAACAGCTTACAAGAAAAACTTTACCATGAATTTCTAAGTTGAAAAAGGGGAGAAAAAATCAGCCTAAATGCAAGGTAGAATTATGGATCTTGGTCAGTGACCTACAATTATGACCCTAAATGCATATGTGAAGTTTTAAAAAATATCTTTAATAGTTATTGAGATATGTAAAGCTTGCATGTAAACATTAACCAAGAGACTAAGTAGAAAAGGGGAGATGAATCAGCCTAAATGCAAGATAGAGTTATGGAACTTGGTCAGTGAGATACAATTATGACCCTCAAATTATGACCCTAAGTACATGTGTAAAGTTTCAAGTAAATATCTTTGAAGACCTTTAACCTTTAACCAAAATTTCTAAGTTTTAAAGGGGCAAATAATTGCAGGCAGAGTTATGCAATTTTGCAAACTGATGAACATTGTTACTATAAACATGTATTGTAATTTCAATTGAATATCTCAAGCAATAATTGAGATATTTGACTTGACAAAAAAATTTTAACAAAATTTCTAAGTTAAAAAGGGGCTTAATTCTGTAAATATTGTAGGCAGAGTTATCCAACTTGTCAATCTGATATAAATTGTTACTATAAATAAGTATTGTAAGTTTCAATTGAATATCTCAAGCAATAATTGAGATATTTGACTTTACAAAAAACTTTAACCAAAATTTCTAAGTTAAAAAGGGGCATATTTCTGTCAATATATTAGGCAGAGTTATCAAACTTGTCAATCTGATGTACCTTGTTACTATAAATAAGTATTGTAAGTTTCAATTGAATATCTCAAGCAACTAGAACTGTGTCCAAAAGACACGGATGCCCCCACTGTGCAGATGTGCTCGTAAACAAGAGCATGCATATCTGTATGTAAGATTTTTATGTGGAACTTTTTATTAAAATCTGCCATCCGGTTTAAGAGGAGTTGCGTTATGGTATTTAGTGAAAAAATCAACAAAGGGCCATAATTCTGTTAAATTTGGTCGCAGCAAAAATTCCTTCCCTTACTTCCATCTACACATTTAGATTGTTCATCCCTGGAAGTTAAAGCAAAATATGCCGTCCGGTTTAAGAGGAGATGCGTTCACAAAATTTCTACATAGTATATAATGAAAAAATAAACAAAGGGCCATAATTCTTTTAAATTTGGTCGCAGCGAAAGTTCCTACATTAACTACTATCTACACATTAAGGTTGTTCATCCCTGGAAGTTTAAGCAAAATCAGCCATCCGATTTAAGAGGAGTTGCGTTCACAAGATTTCCGGACGTACGGACGGACGTTCTCACAGGACAGTAATTATGTGGCTACTCTATTGTTCTCACTATTGTTCTTTTTAGCCAAACAAAAGAAAATAGCCACATAAAAGCATTACGGAATGAATGACATCAAAGAGAAAGCCACATAATTACTGTCCTGTGAGTGCGGACAGACGTACGTACGGACGGATGGACAAGTGCAATGCTATATGCTCCCACTTTGTGGGGGCATAATAATTGAGATATTTGACTTTACAAAAAACTTTAACCAACGCAAACGCCGACGCCAACGCCGGGGCGACTACAATAGCTCTCATATTCTTCGAATAGTCGAGCTAAAATGATATTCTGTAAGAAAATAAAATATATAAATATATTAATTCTAAGTACACTGTTATAAATTACCAATGAGAAATGGATCTTTCTCTAAATTTGAATAGAGGTTATAGCAAAATTTGGGGATTGCGGAGATATTTACTGAATAAAAAACCGATTATAACAATTTTTTTATATTATTTTAATTAACTACTTAAAATGTTAAACCACTGTATACATGCTAAATCATTTCAAACTTAGCTTTTTTACCACAAAGCAAAATTATTCTTAAAGGGTATATAGCTATATCTTATGATGTATTTAAAACAAAAATATTACTGTTCAATTATAATGCAACAGTATATAAATAACACATGGGATTGTGGGTAACAGTAAAAAATATCATCCCGAGGAAAATACTGTTACAGTAACAGTATTTTTACGAGGGATGATATTTTTACTGTTACCCACAAACCAATGTGTTATTTATTTTATTACCCCGAACAAATAATGTGATGATCTGAATTTTAGTAACAAAAATAAACCAAGAGTAGCAATAACTAAACTGTCCTTACCTTGCAAGTTTTAAGTGTACTGTTGGCCTACTTGAGAAGCTGTACTACTTTTATTCTTTTAGCAAGTGATGATATCTACCAGTCATAAACATACAAAAAGCTGTGTTTTATTTAGAAAACAAAACACTAACCCATTTATAAGGTTATGATCTGTGAAATCTTATCCTTCTGTATCCAGAATATTCTTCTTGGTTTTTGACAAAGTGCATTTACAAAATAACGATGATATCCTACAGATGCCTGTCCACCAACTCTATCTGTAACGTTTACTGGTTAAAATTGTTATATATTCCTTTGTTACATGCTTTAATCGTCTGCATGTTTAAGTTTGACACAAAATTATTCACATTACAATTACTTCCGTTGAAAACGGATGTTTACTTTTTGACTATTTAACAAAAAGATATTTTATATTCCCTAGGCTTTATCGTCGAAAATAAGAATGAATCGAGAGAAAAATGGCGGCCATTTCAGCAAATAGACCACGTGACCAGATTTTATACTGTTAAAAAATACTGTTACCTATGTAACAGTACAACATTTTTAGTCACGTAATACACTTGCATTAACAGTAAGAATAACTACCAGAGGCCTATGGGAAATTAACATTACGAAAAAAGTGAGGGGTAATAAAACAAAATATTGTGCTGTTTTAAGTTGGGTTTATCTGCTTAGCAAGTATTTCGTATATACACCCTTTATTTTTAACACAATTAATTACCACCTTTTTTCATACAAGCATTTGTAAGTACACTTTTTTCATTCAAACAATAATTTTTGTACATATATAGCTTTATACACTTTAATAATATAAGGACATACATGTTCAACACAGGTAATATTACCATGAATATTAAAGAAAAGTAAATATGATGTTTTTTACAAAAAAAAAATTATCAGTATTTGTCTGTGTTCTTGAAACAATATTTGATGTAACTATGATATTAATGCTGTGTATCTTGCGGAAGAGACCAGGCTTGGTCCCATGTTGAACTATACCTTCAACCTTGAGTGTCAGGTATGTATCATTCTGTACAAGAACTGGCTCTGTGGCTGTCTGCTGCGGAGCTATTGCTAACTGAAAATGTTAAATCTTGATACGAGTTTGTTATGTTAAATGAAGCCTCTTGTATTACATGCGAGAACAAAACATATTGAGTTTTAGTTTAAAATTTCTTAATTTGAGAAAAAATATATACCAAACCTCTATTTTAGTAAAGCACACGCGATGCTTCATCTCTTTGAACATTCAATGACTTCAGATATTATTTCACAGGATAAGAAGTAAATTGTCATGGTGAAGGAAATTCCAAATGTTAAATGTTGAATTCTGCTTAAGCCGGTTACCAGTATCGTCCATGAACAGGCTAAATCAAATTAAGCCTGCAACAATTTTAATTTTGCCGTGTTGTGCTAAACGAACAGAAATTCAATAAAGCAGCATGCCTCCAGATTCTTGCTAATTTTCAGGCATTGGGAATATTTTATTGCTGATGGTCATGTTTGGCTGGGTTTTGATGGGGCTACATTCGGTGCATGGCGCCTTTTCTTGTTGATCTTTACTCTTGTATATTTTAACATTAATTAGCTTAAAATGTTTAACTTTAAAGATATATCTAATCAAATTTGATATTTGAAAAATCTTATCATTACGATACAGACTCTTTTTTGAAATGTAAAAGAAATATCTTTTAAATACACACACAGAAAATTTGTTATATTTTAAACCCTACCCACTACAGCTAATACAGATAATCACAGTATGATAACATGTGATAGTGTCATTAAAAATCTGGCAGTTTTTGTAAGACTATACCAAATTAATTTGACATGTTTCTGTGATATTTCCCTTGAAATGTAGAAAAGTATAAAGATATTGTTATACTCGGTATAGGACGGGGTGGTGTGTAGTCCTCGGTATTATGATTAAATAGGTATATTCTTGAATGGCCTGTACGCAGATTTATACTAATAATGGAATTAAGAAAAGACTTCACCCTGTTGTTATTTATCTGCTTAATTTAGCTCAATCTGGGTATGTCCAATTTAGTGGTGTAATACCTTTTACTGATTATTTTATAACAACAGCATTTAAAACATTTGTATATTTATTAAACAATAACTGTAATAAGAAATTATATTTGAACACAACAAAACTTGATTCTCTTTATTGTTCTTAGTAATAATATATAAGTGATGTTAACTGTCTTTTCGCGGAAATGGTGCATTTTCGCTAAATATATAGAGGATACCATAGAAGAATGGTTACGTATATGTTTAAGAAAAAGTTACGCCGTAACTAGAATGTAACAGTTGCGCACACAAAGATACACAGTAACTATATAATGACTTAGTTCACCTTGGTTACGGGATGGTAATTAGTTACGGACAATTTACAAAGTTTTCCTAGTGAACCAAATGTTTTCTTGACATTGGTTCGCTTATTCGAACCAGAACCGCCAAATGAAGTTTTTCGCCTCTATTTATAGACTTGTTATCGCGTATGAATTCCGTACCCAATCTCCTACGCAGTGATCTCCCCTTATCAGTACAGAGATAATTACAATTCTGCAAAGGGAGGTAATCACTGTGAGGAGATTGTTCCGTACCGTAACTAGAAAGCAGTCTATGAATTCTATTGGTCGAGTCTTCCTGGAATTGGTTGCGGAATGCGTTATTTGCCTGGAATTCATACACTTCAAAACTACCAATCCCCACACAGTGATCTCCCCTTAATTCTTCGGCGTAGATCTCTGCCACCAAGGTCCCAATATATCAGAATTTCTGATTAGCCTGGGTTACCTGCCCTTACCATTTCATTGTGCAGAGTACGCTGGGAACCAGATTAAATTTCTGATATACTATATTTTTTCAAAAATTGTTTTATTTACTGCTTTTATCTATCAGTTAAGTTTTTTCTCATTGATTAAACAATGTTTATGAATAAATAAATAAATAATATGAATATTTAGAAATAATTTTAAAAAATATGAGAATATTTTCTACCGAGACAATATTTTGATATTTTATACTTTTTAGGTTTTTAATTTATTTTTCGTTAGTTCGTATACTTTTGATAATTTTTTGATAAACTATATCGATCGTAGGCACTAAAAGTTAAAAATAAAACAGAAAGAGAAAAATGACGATAGATTTTCTATGCAACGGTCGATATTTACATTTGAATTTCGACGTTACGTCATGTGACTTTCATCATCATGTGACGTCTTTGAAGTTCTGCCAAGGGAGGTAATCACTGTGATGAGATTGCAAAACTACAGTTCCGTAACCAACTTGCGTAACTCAAATTAAAAGTCATAAAATACTTTTGCAAGTAAACTAATCATTAATTCAGTATTTGCAATAAATTATATGTCAAAATATCTTTCTGTTATTTAAAAATCTTTCCGTATAATAACTAGCGTTTTTTGCTGAATTTGGATAAATATTTACAGCTATCAAACACTTTGAAAACGTTCAATGAGCCGTACCCCTGTGTCTCTTTACATGCTTGCGCTATAGACATATTGCCCTGGGATAACAATACTTTGGAAAAAGTAAGTTTGCATATAATGCGAGATTGTAAGTGTCAACAATCATATATAGTTTAATTCTTAAAAGAATGTGTATCATTATAGTGGCTCAGTTGGTAAGCTTACTTCACTGTAACTTTCAATGATTTGCGCCCATAGGTTCGAACACTTCCCTATACCATGTTTTTATGATGATGTTGTTACTGTTTTTTTCCCCCTTTTGCGTCGCCTTTACAGGGTAGTGGCGACATACAGATATCAATATTGTTGTACATCGATATAATTGTTACAATATTGTAAAATAAAAATCCCTCTTAGGGCAGTTGGTAAAGGAATGTAGACGTTAACTGGTAGGTTCGAATCCTATTTCAGCGAATTATTTTTATTGTGATTTTAAAATTGCAATTCTCTTAAAACTATTGCAAACGTTTTTGTTGTGTGTATACATAATATGTGTTGTATTTTTAAAAACTGCCATTATAGTGTGTATGCGCTAAAGCATATAGACCTTTTTACAGTACGATTTTCCATAGCAACGTATGTTGCATTTCGCGCATGCGCATTCTGCGTAGGGCAAAATCGCAATAAAGATAGAATACATTTTAGTGTACTTGAAAGCTTTAAAAGGGGTGATATCAAGTTATGTCGCACAGAAAAAAGAAATTTTGGGATGAATTAAACTTGTCTCAATGCATCAAGTTCCGGATTTAAACTGACGAGATTCTAAATAACCATTGTTTGATAGACTGGGGTTGGGCTTTTGTCCTACCTGATTTTTTGATGGGGGTGGCTTTTGTCCTATGTGTAAATTTAATGGGGGCTTTTGTCCACCTTGTCATTTTTAGATGGGAGGGGGCTTTAGATGGGAGGGGGCTTTTGACCGTATCCCAAATTAAAGCGGTTAAGTACTTAAAACGTGAATTGATATTCATAACAGATATACAAAATTAGCGGGACATTTTTCAACGACCAAAAGTCCTCTGTTCAAGGTATCATTAGGTGACTTTTTCATCAGTAATTTAAATCAAAAGATCACATTTTATTACCCATGTATTAGTCATTGTATTACACAATTGGTATTCCTTTGAAAGTGCATTGACAATGCGGTAACAGATTGACACGTCACTGGTTTTTATTTGTTTGGGTCGTCAGACCAAACAAATAATGGTAGCGAAATTTCAGAGTCTAATGTTGCTAATTGCAAATGCCGAAAGTAGTCCAATTTTTTGGAGCGGTTACTTCCCTTTTGTATGTACACTAAAGCCGAAAAATTCAGGGGAGATCACTGCGTAAAGATGGTCAAAGACAGGCGCATCAATTTTCAAGCAAAGTAATTCCCGAATGGTCAAAGATTTCTAATATTGTTTTATTGTATTTTCTGATCGAAAATAACTAAATACAAAGCGGACATTCAATCTCTGACACAGAAGTTTACTACAAACCTAACAACAAGTAGTTCTCAAAACAGCTAAAAACTAGCGATTTAAAAGAAAGAAATATTTTATTTTGTTACAAGTATCCAACAAATTACAACGCATTTAAAGTTAAACAATAGCGTTGGCTTATAGAATTGTCAATAAATGCACAATCACAAATTACGCGGATGAATATGATTTTATCAATGAAAATACTATTTTTAGCCATGTTGATTACCGAATACTACACAAACCGAGTAGTGGAATATATAGATTCTACATGCCGGACCGTTTGGGCGAGAGGATTTTTGCTAAAATATCTACTTCAATTATAAACAACAGGTTAAGCCTAAACAAAATACCTCGAAATTAATAAGGATTACAAACCCGAACTGCAATGGAAGTTCCAAATTTAGAATGATTTGATATTATTCAGACACTCTGTGTATAACTTTTCCGTGGTACAAGGGTAACGCGCTCGCCTCGTGAGTGAGAGGTCTCGAGTTCGTATCCAAGTCGAGAAAACTTTATTTTTTGTTAAATTCTTTTTTTTAAGTGTTTTTGTTAAGAAGTAGCCATGATATACAAAGATAAAGTGTGGCTGTCGTAAAAAAAGGACATAAATGATTTTTTGATGCAACTCTAGTTATGCAGAATTACGGATGTATCAAACTCTGGTGCCTTACAAGAGGAATTATAATACATAAAAATAAACTTATACAGGAAAATGCATACAGATATACAGTACGATTGCAAAGATCAGAAAATACCACAGAACTTGCAGCCGTTTGATTCTTTATAAATATACATGCTTATAGTAAGCTCCAGGATTATTTACATCTGTGTTAAACAACAGTTAAAGTCGTTACAAGCCCTAATTTAGAATAATATGGTTTTCTTCAGGCCGTTCACATATAAATTCACCGTGGCTGAAGGGTTTTCGGGCTCGCTTAGGAAGCGAGAGGTCTGGAGTTCAAATCCCAGTAAAGGTTACTCATTTTTTTAAATTGTTAAAGTCAAATAAACATTGGATTGAATATCAGTGTTGCAATTAGTCTAATAGCCAATTTACTACAATTAAAACGCTGGAAAGCATTGGTGGCACTAAACATATAATCTCACAACCTGCACCTTTCTTACATTCTGAGACCCAAACAAATTCAGCTCCTTCTGTGCTTTGATTATGGAAAGCCTTGACTGTCTTATAATTATAAACCTGAACATTGTTATGTCCGAATAGCAATATATTGAGTCAACCTTTCCTTATACAACGTGCACTCATCAATATATTATGTGGATCCATCTTTATATGTAGTCAACTGAACAATATATGATGTCAATGTGTCTTTATATGATGTCAATATATCATTATACGATGTGCATTTTAACCAGGTTTTCCGAAGGAAAAAACTGGTTATTAGATTGAGGTATGTCGGCGGGCGGGCGGGCGGACGGGCGGGCGGGCGTAAACAATTTCTTCTGTGCGCAACTCCTCCTACATTTCTCAACGGATTTTGACCAAACTTTCACAGAAGCTTTGTCATCAAGTGCCCTGGCGCATATTGTCGGGGTTTTGCGATTAGATAATATTTGACCTAATTATGGCCCTTTGTTTTTTTTCCTTATATAAAATATATAGTGAACAATTTCTTCTGTGCTCAACTCCTCCTACATTTCTCAACAGATTTTGACCAAACTTTCTCAGAAGCTTTGTCATCAAGTGCCCTGACACATATTGCCAGGGTTTTGCAATTGGTATATATTTGACCTAATTATGGCCCTTTGTTTTTTTTCCTTATATAGAATATATAGTGAACAATTTCTTCT
Organism: Ruditapes philippinarum; assembly: GCF_026571515.1. Classification (NCBI taxonomy): domain Eukaryota; kingdom Metazoa; phylum Mollusca; class Bivalvia; order Venerida; family Veneridae; genus Ruditapes; species Ruditapes philippinarum. The sequence goes on along the minus strand of NW_026853737.1, from coordinate 40,327 downwards.
GTGCGCAACTCCTCCTACATTTCTCAACGGATTTTGACCAAACTTACTTAGAAGCTTTGTTATCAAGTGCCATGCACATATTGTCGGGGTTTTGTGATTGGATAATATTTGACCGAATTATGGCCCTAAGATTGCATATTTTTTCCTTATACAGAATATATAGAGAACAATTTCTTCTGTGCTCACCTCCTCCTACATTTCTCACCGGATTTTGACCAAACTTTCTTAGAAGCTTTGTTTTCTAGTGCCTGGCACATATTGTCGGGGTTTTGTGATTGGATAATATTTGACCGAATTATGGCCCTTTGTATATTTTTTCCTTATACAGAATATATAGTGAACAATTTCTACAGTGCGCAACTTCTCCTACATTTCTCAATGGATTTTGACCAAACTTTCACAGAAGCTTTGTCATCAAGTGCCCTGGCGCTCACTAAATTCCCATGTTTCTTCCAAGACATCATTCAAGTATTTTTTTAAAATTGTGAACATACTTTTCTTGATATCGCACAAAACACCACACGCCAATATTGTTGACAAAAGAAAATGACAAGAGACGCAAAAATGCAAAAATTAAGCAAAAATAAAGTACTGTTTACCTTTCTAAAACATTTGGGAAAAAAAGGCGAATAGACACTATAAAATTTCTCAATCATTTTTGTTTGAGGAATATTAAAAAAGCCATAATTCCTCCTAAAAGTTCAATTAAAAACAAATGCCCCTTCATGACAAAGCTTCTGTGAAATATTTTGCTGAAAACCTGGTTGCATCGCATTGCGATGTTCCTTGTTGAATATATTATGTGGAACCATTATTATATAAGGTCAAAATAACAATATATGATGTCAGTCTGTCATTATATGATGTGAAGTTATGAATATATTATGTGGAATAATATTTATATAGAGTCAACATTATATGATGTCAATCTATCAATATACACTGTGCATTTTTCAGTATATTATGTATTATCGTCTTTATATAGAGTTAACTTAACAATATATGATGTACATGTGTCCTTATATGATGATGTACATGTGTCCTTATATGATGTAAATCTTTCATTATACGATGTGCATTAATGAATTTATTGTGTGGAACCATCTTTTTATAGAGTCAACTTAACATTATATGATGTGTATGTGTCCTTATATGATGTCCGTCTTTCATATATGACGTGCAATTACGAATATGTTATGTGGAACCATCTATATATAGAGTCAACTTAATATTATATGATGTAAATGTGTCCTTATATGATTTCAATCTTTCATTATACGATGTGCATTAATGAATATACTATGTGTAATCATCTTTATATACAGTCAACTTAACATTATATGATTAAAACGTCCTTATATGATGTCAATCTTTCATTATACGATGTGCATTAATGAATATATTACGTGGAACCATCTTTAAACATTATAAGATGTGTATGTGTCCTTATTATATATGATGTCAATCTTTCATTACATGATGTGCAATTACGAATATATTATGTGGAACCATTCTTACATAATGAAAGATTAACATAATATATTGATAAGTTGACTGTATATAATGATTCTACCACATCATATATATTCATAAATGCACATCGTATAATGATTGGTCGACATCATATAAAGACACATTGACATCATATATTGTTGATTTGACTTCATATAAGGATGCATCCACATCATATATTCATGAGTGCACATGGTATAAAGAAAGAGTGACACAACAACGTTCATTTTTGTAATCATAAGACAGTCAAGGCTTTCCATAGGTTTTTATTTGCCAGCTAGTTTATCATTCAACCGGGTCTTTTTAGTATCATGACATAAAAAACTTAAAACTATAAAAATGATTAATCGTAATTTAAGTAACTTTTATTTATACCAATCTCATCAATGTTTATTGATTTTATGAAATTATGAAAAGAAAAAAAAAATGTGAAATGACAAAAAGTGTGCGTGACGCGCATTTCCATGTGTTACAAGGAACCGGACAAAATGTGTGTTATTCCACCACGCATCTTAACTTCTCAAGAGTTTGAAAAATTGCATAATGTCAAAAAGAGAAACGTTAAAAGATACTGTAATAAAATGAAAATATATGACTGTGTTTAAAACACCATTTAAAATATATTCTAAAACCAGTTGTAGTAAACCGATTACAAATTAATTCTTGCAAGTAAATTTAAAAAAATCATAACATGGTGTTGGTAAGGAATCGAACCAGAGACATTCAGATCGTTAGTCCGACATCTATACCAATACACCACACCTCACTGACGAGTGAAGTTAGCAAATGTATCGATATATTCGATAGATACTGGTCAGTGTTTATTCAAATGACCTTTACGAAAGTTAATGAGGTGTCAGGTCAATATTGTTGGACAATACCTATTGTTCACATTGTTATTAATCTCTGTTCTGTAAACAAAGGCTCAAGTTATCATCCTTTTAGTATGAATCGAGGGCGTATCCGTGTTATTATCATTGTGTAAATAATGAAGTCCGAATAAACCAAATTTAAAGCACGAAAACTGACCAGTTTTATTTTTATAGGATTAGGACTACACATTTTAAACATTCTTGTCCGTAGGATTAATAGATACAGTATAGTGTTTTAAAGATCAAAGGTGAGAAGATAATTTAAAAGATATATTCTGAATTCAGGCGACTATAAAGCATTTTATATATCATATAAAACCATATAACTTTTAAAGATATATTCGGCTTTAATTCCATGTTTGCTAACAAAGACAGACACTTGTATGATAAAACACTTTAAAATAATATAACATTTGACATTAAAATAACCAGGAAATTCATAATATTGGAAGAGAAAAAGATATATGAAAATAACTAAAATCTTAAAAAACCGCCGACTTTTTAAGCGACGAGTGAACGCGCAAATTACCGATCATATACGGAAACGATCGAAATAGTCTCGGAAACATTCGGAAGTTATGAATATTAATGAGGCTAGAATTCAAAACAATGGCGGACGCGAAGGATGCGACGGAAGTAAAACAGAAATTAAAAAGGAAAAGAGTCTCTAAAGTGACAGATTCGGCAAAAAAGCGTAGGAAAATCGAATGGTCCAAGGCAAGAGTGCATGTTGGGAGCCAAATACATCGGTGGCGACAGTTGAAAAATGCATGTGGGATTAAAACAGATGCCAAATTTGCCAAACATTTGCTCGACAGGTTCGTTTGTTTAAACTTTTACCAACGTGTCTCTCAGATTCATGTTACTCGTGTGTAGATCAGTGTAATTATTATAACATTAAGTATTTATTGATAAAAAATTAAATGTTCAAATGGTGATTCGTCCCCCCTATGATTCGGCCTAAGACACATTTGTTTGTAACACATTTTTTATGTTCTATATGGGCTATATACTTTAATATCTTAATATACATTATGTCATATATAGGTCGATTATGTAAAATAATTTATTATGTGGCGCCTGTGCACTAAGCAGTTTTCGTAAGCGTTGACATTGGTTTGTGAAGACTTCTGTCTCATTCCGAAAATTATTGATTATTCAGTTTGATTATCTAAAGGGTTAAAAAAACAAAAAAATATAGCAGCGTATTAATCAAAGGAACTTTTGGCATTTTTGTCAATTAGGCCTGTGGTCAACTTGTCTGCTATTTTGTTTTTACTTCAAAAAGTAAAACCGCCTCCGTAGTCGAGGGGTTAGAGTCGATGACTTCTAATCCAGTTACCTCTCTGGCGTGGGTTCGATCCCCGGGCGATGCTTTGGTAGTTTAGCGCGGAACAAGGTAGTCTAGTACTGGTGTAACTCTCCAGGAATGATGGTTAGGAAACTACCCGCCTATATGACTGAAATACTGTTGAAAAAGGCATTAAATGAAACAAACAAACAAACAAACAAAATCAAATAGTAAATTTATATATGGCCTATCTATTATTCTAAGATCATAACTTGGAGTTAACGTACCATGGAGGGAACGTACCACTGCATAAATATACCACAAATATCGAAATAGTTAAAAATTGAGGAAGATACATATGTTTAGATATTTAGCAAGTTGATAAAGTTCTATAACATTTTCACAAATTTTAATATTTTAGGGTAACTTGCCACCCAATAATTATCATGAAATAAATTGTAACAAAATTTACAACCTTTTGCAGAATAAGAATAAATATATATATAGCATGAGAGTCATGTGTTTCTCATTGGCAATTATTATATTATATGTTTCAGTAAATAAATGTACATGTCTACTGTCATGCATCAAATATATTAAGCCAATTTTTTATGAGTAGATCTACCCATGTATATTTTGATAAAAGAAAATATGCATAAATGAAAATGTTTTGTAAAACAATTTTAGATATACAACAGCACAAGTACCTCCAGCAACAACCACTGGTAGCAGTCCACATGTAGTGATGCCCTTTCCAGGAACATCAGGACAAATGACATCCACACCAGCTAGTACCACCCAGCATTTTCCAGGTCCAACAGTTTCAGAAATATCATCTGAATCTGGGTTGACTGATGTGTAAGTCATTAAATTGCTACAACTTCAATAAAACACACATTTGCTCTGTCTTAGTACAATATTTTCAAATTTTATCATCATTTTTGTAACATTTGAAGCCACTAACATTTACACTTAATCTGAAGTAGGAACTGAATTAGAATTGTATGAACAATTTTAATTGTTTTTGTAGGGATAAACCAGAGTTATCAGGATTGGAAGAACTTCAAGAAGAGAAAAACAGTAATGGGTAAGATACATTTTTACTTTTTTATTTTGTATCAGTTTCATTTCCTATGCTTGTAAAGTTATCTCTATTTTCCTAGATTTTCCATTCTTAATTTTAGAAATCTTTCAAAAAGATATGTCGAAAGTCATGTCTCAGTCAGTCAGTGTTTTTGTTTTTTTTTGTTTTTTCCACAATATTTCATGTAAATAATTTTGATTTGCATTCTGTAATGACTCTTTATATGATCATAGTGTTAAACATGCTTTTACATTTTACTTATTTTAGTGAAGGAGAAAGTGAACTTCATAAGAAGCCAGCTATGTTAACAAAAACTGGAAGACCTGTTGTTCAAACAGTTCAGCCACAGTCCTTTATTGATCCCTTCAGGTATCTTTGAATAATTAAGTTAATAAATTTCATATATGAGTTAATTTGTGTTTAAGTCACCCAGACACAGTAAATCTTTACTTGTGTAGAAATATACGTGCATGATTTCAGGCATGAATTGAGCAACTGATATGTATAACTTTTCACATTTATGAATGAATCTTAAGTCTCAGATGGGATTCAAACCAGAAGTGACAAGGTGCTTATAAAACATATTAGCTTACATAACTGCTGTGTTTTAATCCATTTTATTTACTGTACTATGTATTAATCTGTATAATTTTTGAATATTTGAATACAAAAATGAATTATGAGCATAATTTATGACCAGATTTGCTATTTCAGTGTCACACTTTGCTTGAAAAGAAATTATACATATTATGTTATTGCAAATTTCACGATGTGTGAATGCTGGCGTTGCGAGATCTACCGCGGTTTATTTGCGACTACAATGATTTCACATGAGTAGGGTTTCTTAATCAGACAAAAATCATAATCGATCATCGGAAATAATAAGACAACCTTTTTCGATCAATCATCGATTATATAATCCAAGCATTTACAATAACAAAGTAAAAATGTACGCTTAATTTGTGCTTAAAAAAGGAGATTTATTGATAAGATTTTTTATTTATACTCTATATCTTGTGTAATTACCACTTTATCAACTGAATTAACTGAAATGTTATAGAGCGGGGTCGGGTATTACCGAACGGGCGTTTAATTCCGAACAAAATATTATATTTCATCTGAAGCGATAATCCTACATCACGTCATTGAGTTTACGTCATATAATATGACATCATTTCCTTTCCGGATATTTCCCGATTGGATTTTTCGTGTTGGTGACGTGGTTTTGTCAAAAAGTCTAAGACGCTGTCAAACTATCTAAAAGGTACGACAATTGTCGAATTTTGTAAGATTTTAGGCAAATCGGTTAAGACTGCAAAAACTTTATTTTTTTTCCAAATCATAATTTTCTTTGTTTTAAAAGATGATAAATTTGTTTCTTTACAAGGTCACAAAGGTGCTTTCATATAAACATGTGATTTAGGCGCTTGATGAGGTAGTCGGAATTAGCCTCTGATTTTTTAACAATTCGCATATTTCCGAACATTTTTTGACTGACTTTGTTTTCAAATATTTCTGATCTTCAATACTATATAGTAGATCTATATGTTAATAAAATTAAACTAACAAATATCACCTTAAATCAGTTTCACGGTATTTTTATAGGATGAGCCGAATGATTGGAATTCAAAAGAGACGAAAGTATGACCCAGAAACATTGGGAGAGGCTGCTAACCTTGTAAAAAACAAGGTGTTATCACTGAATAAAGCTTCTGTTGTTTATGGCATCCCGAAAAGCACACTTCATGATAAAGTATGACCATTATAACCAGCCAGAATACAAACAAACATACATATACATATAAAAACATCTAATTATTATATATCAAAAGTTAAAACAAATCGAGATAAACAATATATGCCGACGAATCTGGGTTTAGTCTGTGTACAACTACTGGTAAAGTTATTGGGTACAAGGGCGCACCTGTGGTGTACCACTATGGCAACAGCAGTAAACAACAGCTAACTGTAATGGCTTGTGCCAGTGCAAATGGCCATTTTTGCCCGCCGATGATTATATATCCTGGCCAGCGCTTTAGATATGAACCCTTAGAAGGTGTTCAGGAGGCCCATATGGGTCGCAGTGAGTCTGGATGGATGGATTCAGAACTCTTTTGTCACTGGTTACTGACCTGTTTCATCCCAGCTATTGATTCAAGGTCTGTCAAGCGGCCTGTTCTGCTATTCATAGATGGACACTCAACGCATATCTCCCTCGAAGCTTCCAACATTTGCATAGCTAATGGCATTGAACTGTATTGCTTGCTTGAACACAGCTCTCATATAATGCAGCCTTTAGACCTAAGGCTTTTTGCTACACTCAAACAGCATTGGAAAGAAGCTGTTAGGTCCTTTCAAGTTGAAAATGCTGGCTCTTTTGTCACAAAACGCAACTTTGCTGGTGTCTTTAAGTCTGCTTGGGAAAAAAGCACTTCAATTGAAATAGCCATGAAAGGATTTATGGAGGCAGGCCTGTTTCCTATAAACCCAGATTGTGTTACAAAGTCTATAAAATTAGAGCCAAGCAAGGTATTTCAATCTTCCACTGAAATACCAAAGTTACAACAGGTCATAGCGAGTGACAAACAACAGCAGAAGTCTGATCAAGCATCTTCTTTCAATGTTACTGATAGCACAGATAAATCACAAATAAAGGAATCTGTTGATACACAACAACCTTCACTGCCTGACAAACAGGTAGAGGTGTTAGTTGTTAACAATCATTCTGTTTCTGAGACTGCTCAGTCACAAACATCTTGCACAGAGGCTACAAGTACTCCATGAACAAGCCACATGACAAACCCACTTTCAGATAATGTTTCAGTAGTTCCGCCAGAATCTACGACTACTGCATCTGAACCAATAATTCTGAACACTAATCAAAACTTGAGAGAAACATCTCCAACCAAGACTCAAATTGATACGTCAAAGTGTGAACAGTCACCATTTTCAAAATTTCTGAAGTACCCGTCCGTGTCAGTTTCTGTAAACAAAAAGAAAAAACATACTCCAATTCAAAAAAGCAATTACTGGGGTAGCCTATAGGAAGATGCTTAAAGAAAAACAAGAGAAGAAAGAGCTAGAAGAAAGAGAAAAGCAAAAGAGAAAAGAAGAGCGTTTGAGAAAGAAAATCCAACGGGAAGAACAAATGAAGCTTAAGAAGAAAATACGATTTGAGCGGCAACGAGCTTTGATGCAGAAGCGTAAACAAAAAGCACACGCGTCTCTAAAAAATCAGCTAGAGTCTGACAGCGATGACGCTGTTGAAATCAAGTCAGGTATTTGTTATACCTGCGAATCTCAATACACTGAGGAGTTTATTGAATGTGAAAAATGCCAACGTCGATTCCATATTGTCTGTGTTCAGAATGAAATGATCGACGGTGTTCCATTTGAATGCAAATTTTGCTGAAAAAAATATTGATATTGAAATGTAATGAAATATAATCTAATTAAAAAGACTTTCTGCTAAACAGTTTCATCTTAAATGCTTTATTAAAAAGTAAAAAATAATTTGTGAACATTACTACACTTTTAAGTCAATCAAACACGAGATATTTTTAAAAAATGAAGAATGTTCGGAAATACACTACATAAGTGTTCGGTAGACCCGCCCTGTTCGGAAATGGCCGATATACCCCGTGTACTTTGAGTTAGCTTTATTGCTACAAATACAGTCTTAACTGGTCGGAAATAGACATACCTTAACGCGTAAAATCTATTGTGTGTGACAGTGAAGCGTAGTCTTTAATATACGAGGGTATCACCGAACAGTTATATTTTTTCCTTAAGTGTTCGGAAATACCCGACCCCGCTCTAAACTATTTTAAAGATATATACAATGCTCATCCTTGAGTAAAATATTTTAATCAAAATCTATAAAATTGTTATGTCTAATTCAAATAAAAGAATGAATAAAGTATGTATGGGAAGCTGTGTTCTCTATATATAAACGGTCGATATTTACATTTAAATTTCGACGTTACGTCATCATGTGACGTCTTTGAAGACAGTGATTACAATTCTGCCAAGGGAGGTAATCACTGTGAGGAGTTTGAGCGGAGGCGCTTTTTAGCGTGTTTTCGCTTCGCGCCCCGCCGTTTTATTTCTTAAATCTCGACCCGCGCCCCCGCGGGGCGAAGTTTTATTTATTTAACTTCGCCCGCGCCCTCGCTCCTGGTGACCCAGCCGTTTTAACTTGTTAATTCTCGACTTTTTGCTTGGCGGGGTCGCGGGGCGAAAACACGAATGGCACAAATCAGCCACCATAGACAGGGGTTTAAGAGATTGTGTAGCAATTATCAATATGGGTCATATGACACGAGTTCAATAAAATTTGACAGCTTATAAAGAACTTTAAACTTTATCTTACTTTAAAACAATAGGTGATAAATTATTAAAATGTTTACTTAAAATTATTATATCACAGCAAGGATAAGTTACGTACAAGATACGATATGAGTCATCGTTTGAACAAGTCAAATCCAATATCAGTCAAATTGATAATGTTAGTGGATGCTCTTTACATTAAAGAATTATCGAAAGTCCACTGTATAATTATCTGAATTATTTAAAGTCTGTCCATGGCCCTCAGGACAAAAACAAAGTAAACTTGTATAAGATTTTTACCCTCTCTCAAACGCCTTAATTAAAAGTAAAACGCAAAACTTTTTAGTCATAAAATTTCCTGACAATAATTGTTAAAGTTATTGTTGTTTAAAAGACCTTATTTTTCTATAATAAATTGTAAAGGATAATTCTTTGTTAATGATTAGAAATTTTATAAAGTCAAATGTAAAACAAGTAAAAGGGATCCTTAAGACAGAAGTTATCCTACAAATGTACTTTGAAAAATTATCGATATCAATATGCTATAATTTAATTTCAATGTTTACAAAATGAGTATTATCTTAGCTACAAGAAATAATTTGATGTCATTGTTCTGCAAGTATCGCTAAAATTTCTTTTTGTATTGAAGTAACACAATTTTGCATGATAACCAGTTATACTTCGGCCGAGTATCTTTTACAAAAATACTTCTTGTTTTATTTCAGAATGTTAAGCAAAACTAAATATGATTATAACATATCTTCAAAATTATCTCAAGTTATGGACGATATTGGTGTAAACAAGAAATTGGTGATGAAAAGAAGACAGACATTTATGCTGAATGAGACTATTACAACATTAATAGACAGGTTAATTGGAGAGGATGTCACCACATATGTTCTAGGTAGTCAAAGTGAAGGGTCTGTTACAAAAGGACTTAAATCTGATTATGATATACTAGCTTGCGATAATGCGTATAATGTGATACAGGATATTCATGACTTTCAAAATGGCAAGCACAACTATCTTATGGTCAAAGATAATAACACAACTAAAGGATACTGTTATCTCCAGCTAATCGAATCCAGTCAAGCAAAGACTGGTGAAGGTAATGTTTTCAGTTATCCAGAGAATTTGGTTTTGGAAAATACAAAAAATCACTGTCTTGTTAGTTTGAAATATTTTAACGGAGCAGATATACATGGACCCGCAATAAGCACACAAAGAGAAAATAGATTTGATTATATGGATATTGTAATTGCTTATCCTTGTTTTTCATGGCCACGTTCAGCATGTGATTGGCTACAGCGACAAGGATTGGGTAGATGGCCAACACAAGAAATGAAAAAGGATTGTGTAAGTAAGGGATTTTTCTTAGCTCCGGTTGGAAGTAAAATCAGCAAAAATCCGGAAATTGAATGGAGAATATCAACTTCAATTGCAGAAAGGTGTTTAATGTTTAGTTTGAACATAACTCAATTACGCTGTTACGTTTTAATGAAAATGATTGCAAAATCATATTTAACTTTTGACGATGACACTAAAATTTCAAGTTTTATGTGCAAAACAACATTGTTTCATTGCATAGAAAGATCAGAGCCCGGAATGTGGAGAGAAGATAATTTATACATATGTGTGTTTGTCTGTCTGCTACAATTACGGTTCTTTATATTAAGTCAGAAATGCCCACATTTCATTATTACTGAAAATAATTTGATGGCAGGTCAGTTCACGGGCGAGGAACAGCTTGACCTGATTGGCACACTTAATATTCTAGTAAACACGTATGGACTTGGATTATTCGGTATTCAAATTGACAATCTAGGTAAAAGATTAAAGATAAAACTGAAAATGATTGGTATGATGATCGATTCAAGTGTTCAGTCTCAAAAAGAAATCAGTGAGTATATATGCTTCAATCTAAATATTTGGTTCTTTGTTAATGTTATACAAAAGTATAAACATCTGTCAATGGAAAACAGAGAAACGGTAACAACATATATCCAAAAACTGAACAAGGTTAGTGAAAAGGGTAGCGAATTAGAAAAGAAAGCATGCACGTTTCTTTTACCTGAGATTTACGCAACATTAGGATCTGTGTTGGCCTCGTCCAACATTGGACAATTTATCCCTGTTTCACATGAGGCTTTAAGTTATTTTGAACAATATCCATACAATAGTGTTTCTACAACACTTAAACTAGCCTCAGTATATTATTGCTCAGAAAATTTGGAAGAATGTGGAGACATTCTAAGGCATATTGAAAGTGATGTGGAATATAAGAAAACAACTCTTATATACCCCTTCTGTCAATGCTATCCACATCCACATTTATCAACAAGAAAATTCGTAGCATTATGTTATAAAGATGTTACTGAAATCCAGCCAAATATAGGGTATTGTGTACGTTTCCATAAAAGTGAATTTAACTGTATTCCCCATGAACTACAATATGAACTGTTCAGATCTAGTAAAAATGATATGCAGCACAGAGACGAGCTAGATGAAATGTGGATGGACTTATCGGTGGTTGATTATCTCCCTTTCTTGTATTTCCTAAAATACAAAGTATATAGACATCAAAAGAGAACAAAAGAAAAAAGACTAGCTTTGGCCAAACTTACATATACTTGCACAGAAAACGCAATTCTTTATCACAAAGAAACAGCTCTAAATTTACTTGGACAATGTTATGAAGATCAATTTGATCATCAAGAAGCTTTAAAATGTTACCTGTCTTCACTTCTTGTAAGAAAAAGGAACAATGTTGCAGTATGGCATATATGCAAACTACTCGCCAGAATAATGCTAACGAAATACATTTGCTGATGCACGAGTTATAGTAACATGTATATTCTTTCTCTAGATTTCTACAGTATTTAGCTCACTTAAATATGTGACAATCATTAAACAGGTTTTACGAAGGAAAAAACTGGTTATTAGATTGAGGTATGTCGGTGGGAGGACGGGCGTAAACATTTTTTTCTGTGCGCAACTCCTCCTACATTTCTTAACGGATTTTGACCAAACTTTCACAGAAGCTTTGTCAAGTGCCCTGGTGCAGATTGTCAGGGTTTTGTGATTGGATAATATTTGACCTAATTATGGCCCTTTGTTGTTTTTCATTATATAGAATATATAGTGAACAATTTCTTTTGTGCGCAACTCCTCCTAAATTTCTCAAAAAAGGATTTTGTTTAAACTTTCACAGAAGCTTTGTCATCAAGTGTCCTGATGCATATTGTTGGTGTTTTGTGATTGGATAACTTTTGACCTAATTATGGCCCTTTGTTGTTTTTTTCCTTATATAGAGTATATAGTGAACAATTTGTTCTGTTGTGCAACTCCTTCTACATTTCTCAAGGGATTTTGTTCAAACTTTCACAGATTAGCTTTGTCTTCAAGTGCTCTGATGCATATTGTCGGGGTGTTGTGATTGGATAAGTTTTTACATTATTATTGCCCTTTGTTTTTTCCATAAAATTTAATTATTAGTGTAATATATCCTTTTAATCACAACAAACTTAATTTAGTTATTAAACAGAAACTATCTAGGTTGCTGCATGCCTGCCAGCTCATTCTGCCTGCTTTTGGGTCCTGTAGAGTCAAGGTCAAGGTCATTGTTGCTAAAAATAGAAAATCTGTTTCTAGTCAGGTCACTGTTACTAAAAATAGGAAAAAGGTTTCCAGTCAATAACTAGTTTGGAATAAGATATTTTTATGAAATATGGTGTAAAGCAAGTTTTTATAAAGACCTCACTTGGGATGGCTTTTTGACCCCCTAGGGTCAAGGTTACAGTTGCTAAAAATAGAAAATTCATTATTCATGATTTATATAGCACATAGTTACATTGTTTGTTGCTTGTATTTCAACTACAACATATGTATCTACAATGATGATAATTGAAAACCTGGTTTTGTGGCATTGCCATGTTTCTTGTTTCATATTATAATTATATGATTAAGCTAGACATACCTGTAAGGGCTCACACTAAGGGCTCACACAGAGAGAAGACGCAGCTATCAGCAGCCAGTGGTCATATTTTAGAGTAAGTAATGTCGAATAATATCGCAAAAATATCAGTTTAAACGGGGAGGTAGCGGGTTGGGTGTGTGAGCCCTTAGTGAGTTTTATGTGGATGAAATCATGATTAACCTTCACCTTACAGGTAAGTCTAGCTTAATCATATAATTTCATCCTACATATAAACTCACTAATGGGCCCCACAGAGATTTTAGAGTCCTTTTTGCGATATTTTGGAAAGGACATTACGTGCCGTCCTACGCCATGTAGTAAATATTTATCTTTCATGTTATTATGAAGAACAACGATTTAATTTAAAGACATAAAGGTCTTTTTGTATTTTGCAATTCGGTAAAAACACATGTTTTTCATATTTTTACAGAATGTAAATGCCATGCACAACTAAAGTAATTAAATACAGCTATAATTATTATTATTACTACAGTTTTGTTGTTGTTGTTTTTTTTGGTCCCATTATTATACTCTCTAATTAGCAATATCTATGATAGCCTGCATAGATTTTCCATTGGTATCTGATATTGGTTTATTATAATATTTAGCGAATGTCTTTGCATTGCTCCATCCCGCCGAATCAATTATCGTCTGTAACGGGACTCCACGCATGTGTGCGATTGAAGACGCAGCAGCGCGCGTGCTATGTGGTTTGAATGAGTTATGCACCCCAGCTCTGTGCATAATTAGCTTAATCCAGCGACAAATTGTTTGTTTAGAAACGGCCCCATGAGGCTTGACCGTTGATATCAGTAATTTATTGGTATTTCTGAGGTATTTCGTTCCCTGTAAATACTCACTAATGACGCTGACAATACACAAGCGTTTATCTGATTTAAAACTGTCAAACAAAAAGGGTGTCTGATGCCGACCAGGTTTCGATGTTTTTTAATAAATGTGGAGTGTTTATTATCAATTTTTCGTTTGAAATATTAATGTCTTCCAAACAAATGAGATGAGTGTTTGACACTGCTGAGCTGACAACAATAAAAACAACATGCTTAATTTTCCAGCCAAAAATAATAAAGTATCATTTTGTGTTTTTGATAAAAAATCTAAAACTGTTCGCACGTCCCATATCTCTTAATTACTCGGAAGTGCCGGCTTTGTGTTAAATACACCTTTCATGAACCGTGATATCTGGTTATTATTGCTGAGATCTACGTTTGCAGTTATCTTAACAAACCCACAAATTGCTGATCTGGCAATACCAATCGCACTGTAGGTTATCCCTTTTGAATATAGGTGAGACAAAAATGCTATCACTGTTGCTACAAGGGGTTTAAAGGGATCATGTTTCCCTTCACAGAAATGAAATCATTGTTTAAGATATGTTTCATACTGTTTCCTGGTTGTTCTCCGCCACGAATTAATGATAATCTGCTAAGCTTCATTTGAAATATCTCTATCTTCAAGCGCTTTCCTGATATGGGGAAAAACACCAGCCTCATCTTTTTAATGGGTGTTTCTTTCCCGGTCGATGGCACAACGTAAGGATGTCCTGAGGGTGTTGAAGTTAAAGGCATGGTGCAACAATAAGTTGTATTAAAGTCGGCCACCAAGTCTGTGCAGGCAATATTGGTGCTACTAAACACAGTAGTTCTGTTTGATCTATTTCTACTTTTTGCAGGACCCTGCCTATTACACTGAAAGGTGGAAAACAATAATAACAATTATCATGCCATGACAGTGAAAAAGCGTCTATAGCAAAAGCATTTGGGTCAGGTTGTCTTGAAACACACGTCGGAAACTTTTTATTTAAACGAGATGCAAAAAAATCTAAATTTAAGGACGGGAAAGACCGACAAATTGCTGCGAACATCTCGGTTGATATACTCCATTCTAGATCTTCATTTCCAGTACGACTCAGTTTGTCTGCCGTGCGGTTCAATGACCCCGATACATGATGTGCTGACAACAAAATGTTTCTTTGAATACACCAATGCCAGATATCGCGCGCAGTTTTATTCAATGAATCTATTGTTCCCATGATACACTCGTAGTGTTATCCATATAAATTTTCATATAGATATTTCTATTGTGTTTAAAAAGCGACCATAGCCCAACTTGACACGCTTTTAATTCTAACACATTGATATGTTGATTTTGTTCTTCCGCCGACCAAAATCCATTTGTTCGTCTATTTTCTGTTTTATCATACGCGCCCCACATAATTATGTCCCGAAGAATCAGTAAACATAATGTTATTCGGGTCAGGCGATGTAATACTTTTGAAACATGAATGTATATGAGTGATCCACCATCGCAAATTTTCCAAAATATCTGGCGTGATTGTAAAAAAACTATTAAAATTATCCTTATGGTTTTTCAGTTCCCTTTCCTTATGTCGTTCTAAAGGTTTTATGTACAACGGAGCATGCATAACCCCCGGTGATGCTGCAAGCAGTTTGCCAATAATCTTTGAAAATTTTTGAATTGTTATTCGCCGGCATGTTATAATGTTATTGCAAAGCTCTGTGATATCACCACCTTTTTCCTTTGTTAATCTTATAGTCATTGTTTTAGAGCACAGCATACAATATTTTTCGACGGAACCAGGACATTTTTACTCATTGAAATTGTAAATCCTAACTTGTCTAATAAATCAATTGTTTCGCTGATATTTCGAGCACAGGCGGAGTATGACTGACCTTGCAAACAACCGTCGTCGATATAAATTGAACTTAAATGACCCCGCGCTCTTAAATGAAAACTGGCTTCAACAGTTTAGTGAATATCATAGGGCTTTCTGCAAATCCCATCACAAGCGCAGTAAATTGATATTTTACACCTTCGAAAAAGAAACGAAAATACCGTTTGTCCCGTTCGTATATAGGTATAGTGTAAGAGCATCAGAAATGTCGACCTTGCCGAAATAACAATTTTTCCTCATTGCTGTGGTCACTGATCCCAAAATTTCCATTTTAAAATGTATTTTGCTGATGTAGTTGCTATTGAAGGATTTTAAATTCAAAATAATTCTAATCCGTCCGTCTGATTTTGGTCTTGTGAATATATTCGAAATGTATTCTCCGTCCAAGTTTTCGTCTGCAAGTTCTATTATTCCTTGATTTAAAAAACGTGTAATTTCAAACTGTATTGCTTGTTTTTCTGTTTCTTTGAAATTAAATGGTTTGGGAATTTTATACTGAAAAGGAGTTGCTGACAGCTGTACCCGATAACCGTATACAGTTTCTAGTATCCATTTATCTTTGGTTATTTTCTCCACTCATGCAACGCTATTCTGGTCTTCCCCGCCCGAAAATTGTGTGAAGTACTAATAATGGTAGAGGAATATTTCATATTATGATTACTTACTTCGGATATAAATTTTTCTGTGCTCTTGATTGGAAAGTATTCTTTTTCTGCTGTTTTGTTCTGTAATTGTGATTTTGACTCCGTCGCTGTAAATTGAAATTCATGTTGCCCTGTGAATTGAGCGCATGTTTCCGTTTGTATTGAGGTACCAGGATCGCCATGCCCTGGCGTTTTCCTTAAAAAAGAACGCCTGGAAGTACCTATTGTCCCTTAACTTTTTAAGTTCTTCATCTACTTTATCGCGACACAGATGAGTGGCAGATTGGTTTGCTGAACAAATTGGCCTATAAAGCGGGAGAAGTTCTTTCTTTATCCTGTCGCGTCTCATCTGAGAAGTTGTGACAACAGTTTGAAAGTATCCCCAATCAACTCTTTCATTTTTGGTCGTCAATCTGTCTTTAACTCATCCATATGCATAAAAGTAAGAATTTAATATACAAAACTAAATAAATTTTGACTGAAGACAAGTCCACCTTTCTCGGCTTATGCATTATCTTTCTTGGTTGCCATTCTAAAATCATTTGCTGTATACTTGTTCATATATTGTGTGATTAAGATAACTTTTGACGATGACACTAAAATTTCAAGTTTTATGTGCAAAACAACATTGTTTCATTGCATAGAAAGATCAGAGCCCGGAATGTGGAGAGAAGATAATTTATACATATGTGTGTTTGTCTGTCTGCTACAACTACGGTTCTTTATATTAAGTCAGAAATGCCCACATTTCATTATTACTGAAAATAATTTGATGGCAGGTCAGTTCACGGGCGAGGAACAGCTTGACCTGATTAGCACACTTAATATTCTAGTAAACACATATGGACTTGGATTATTCGGTATTCAAATTGACAATCTAGGTAAAAGATTAAAGATAAAACTGAAAATGATTGGTATGATGATCGATTCAAGTGTTCAGTCTCAAAAAGAAATCAGTGAGTATATATGCTTCAACCTAAATATTTGGTTCTTTGTTAATGTTATACAAAAGTATAAACATCTGTCAATGGAAAACAGAGAAACGGTAACAACATATATCCAAAAACTGAACAAAGTTAGTGAAAAGGGTAGCGAATTAGAAAAGAAAGCATGCACGTTTCTTTTACCTGAGATTTACGCAACATTAGGATTTGTGTTGGCCTCGTCCAACATTGGACAATCTATCCCTGTTTCACATGAGTATTTAAGTTATTTTATACAATATCCATACAATAGTGTTTCTACAACACTTAAACTAACCTCTATATATTATTGCTCAGAAAATTTGGAAGAATGTGGAGACATTCTAAGGCATATTGAAAGTGGTGTGGAATTTAAGAGAACAGCTCTTATAAACCCATTCTGTCTATGCTATCCACATCCACATGTATTTACAAGAGAACTCGTGGCATTAGGTTATAAAGATGTTACTGAAATCCAGCCATTTATAGGGTATTGTGTACGTTTCCATAAAAGTGAATTTAACTGTATTCCCCATGAACTACAATATGAAATGTTCAGATCTAGTAAAGATGATATGCAGCACAGAGAAGAGCTAGATGAAATGTGGATGGACTTATCTGTGGTTGATTCTCTCCCTTTCTTGTATTTCCTAAAATACAAAGTATATAAACATCAAAAGAGTACAAAAGAAAAAAGACTAGCTTTGGCCAAACTTACATATACTTGCACAGGAAACGCAATTCTATGTCATAAAGAAACGGCTCTTAATTTACTTGGACTATGTTACGAAGATCAACTTTGGCATCAAGAAGCTTTAAAATGTTACTTGTCTTCACTTCTAGTAAGAAAAAGGAACAATGCTGCAAAATGGCATATATGCAAACTACTCGCCAGAATATTATAATGCAAACGAAATACATTTGCTGATATAAGACAAACTGTTCACGAGTTATAGTAACATGTATATTCTTTCTCTAGATTTCTACAGTATTTAGCTCACTTACGAATGTGACAATCATTAAACAGGTTTTCCGAAGGAAACAACTGGTTATTAGATTGAGGTATGTCGGCGGGCGGACGGGCGTAAACATTTTTTTCTGTGCGCAACGGATTTTGACCAAACTTTCACAGAAGCTTTGTCATCAAGTGCCCTGGTGCAGATTGTCAGGGTTTTGTGATTGGATAATATTTGACCTAATTATGACCCTTTGTTTTTTTTCCTTATATAGAATATATAGTGAACAATTTCTTTTGTGCGCAACTCTTCCTAAATTTCTCAAAGGATTGTGTTTAAACTTTCACAGAAGCTGTCATCAAGTGTCCTGATGCATATTGTTGGGGTTTTGTGATTGGATAATTTTTGTCCTAATTATGGCCCTTTGTTTTTTTTCCTTATATAGAGTATATAGTGAACAATTTGTTCTGTTGCGCAACTCCTTCTCAAGGGATTTTGTTCAGACTTTCACAGATTAGCTTTGTCTTCAAGTACTCTGATGCATATTGTCGGGGTTTTTTTGATTGGATAAGTTTTTACCTTATTATGGCCCTTTGTTTTTTCCATAAAATTTAATTATTAGTGTAATATATCCTTTTAATCACAACAAACTTAATTTAGTTATAAAACAGAAACTATCTAGGTGCCTGCCAGCTCATTCTGCCTGCTTTTGGGTCCTGTAGAGTCATGGTCAAGGTTATTGTTGCTAAAAATAGAAAATCTGTTTCTAGTCAGGTCACTGTTACTAAAAATAGGAAAAAGGTTTCCAGTCAATAACTAGTTTTGAATAAGATATTTTTATGAAATTTGGTGTAAAGCAAATTTTTATAAATACCTCACTTGGGAAGGCTTTTTGGCCCCCTAGGGTCAAGGTTACAGTTGCTAAAAAAAGAAAATTCATTATTCATGATTTATATAGCACATAGTTACATTGTTTGTTGCTTGTATTTCAACTACAGCATATGTATCTACAATGGTGATAATTGAAAACATGGTTTCGTGGCATTGCCATGTTTGTGTTTCATATTATAATTGGCAAAACATGTATATTTGCAGTAAGCAGATGATTTAAAATTGGCAAATTCTTTGACACATGTAAAGAAAGCCATTATTATATTACCATTATCAAAAAAAGTTTTTATTAGCTTATATGGAATGTCAGAATTTTGAGATTTTTATGTTATCTTAATCACACAATATATGAACAAGTATACAGCAAATGATTTTGGAATGGCAACCAAGAAAGATAATGCATAAGCCGAGAAAGGTGGACTTGTCTTCAGTCAAAATTTATTTAGACAAAGTTTTGTATATTAAATTCTTACTTTTGAATATATCACTTTGATATTCATAGCCTGATTTGAACCTTCTGTCTATATAGCTTGTTCTAATTTATTTCACTGTCAAAGTCAGGGCCCCTTAATCTAAAGATATTATTACTTTATAGACTTTTTTCCTAAGCAAAACGTGAGAAAAATCTCTAATCTCTGACACTCGTTAACTGGAATAAATAATGCCTGCTTTTAATCTTGTAAAGTCAAAATGAACGAGTCATCAAAAAAAATGGTGTGTTACATTTTATATCTTTGATTATTTTTTTTGTTTAAATCTTTCCAGCTATATTTTATATATATTTTATACATAGGATTTAAGCATGAATATGAATATAAATCATGCATTCTATTTCATATGAAGATTTGTTTTGCCTGAATTTGAACTGTATGTTGCCAAAAGTGAAAGAGTTAACATGGCTTAATATAATAACACAACACTTGCACTTGTTTTATTCATGATGGTATTCATTTCAATCTTGATTTATAATAAACAAAGCAGTTAGCTTGAGATAGATACATGTATTTTCTTTAAAAAATGGTATATCTAGTAAATAAGAAACAACCACTTTTCACATTCGAAAGAGTAATGATTTCCTTCTGTTAAATCTTGTAGTCAAATATTAACATAGTAAAGACTATGACTCGTTAAATATTACAATAACAAACACATTTGAAGTTATAAACTTCATCATACACAGACACTGCTTGTCATGTTGTGAATTTAAAAACAGACTATAGACTTTACTTTTAAACATATATTACAACACTTAAGAAATTGGTTATTGAGCCTGTGAAAAAAATGTCATAATATGTCATATTAAGATGTCAGCAGCTGACTGTAACTTGGCCGTTGTGGGAGTTTCTGTTGTTGCCTTTGTAAAGCATCATCATAAGACTTGACTTGAAGGTTTACTTTAGGACCAGTTCTCCATGTGGCTCCCTCTGTGTCAGTAATGGCCGCTTCTATGCTTACTGAGTGAATGCCAACTAGCGGGAAACGAAGTATAAAACTGAGGCTGAAGTAGTCATTATGAGGTTCAACTGACTGCTCCAGATTGTTCACACTTGATTCTGTAACCTGGAAACATTTATATCAAGTAATGCAATACAATAATTACACATGTATAATAATAATATCCAAACTAGAAATGTGTCCATAGGACACAGGTGCCCCCACACACCACCGATTTGTCAATCTTATGTCTCTAGGTCATTTTTTTTTTGGCTACATCTGCCCAAGTTGAAAACTAAAAATCTTGTATTAAGTAAAGGGCAAATACTACAAACACTGAATAAATCCAAAAGGAACCCCAAGGTGCATAAGTACACATGCTGACCAACATTCTTGGAAACTTTCAGGCCTACATGTCATAAACTTTTTAAGTTATGTGCAACACAAGTTAAATATTGTAATTTTTTACTAAGTCAAGGGCAATAACTCTAAAAATACTAAAAATATCCACACAAAAATACCCAGGTGCACAAATACACATGCTGAGCAACATTCTTGTAAGGTTTCATGACTCTAGGTCAAATACTTTTTTGAGTTACGTGTGACACAAGTTGAAAATTGCAAATTTTTACTAAGTCAAGGGCAATAACTCTAAAAATACTAAATATATCCACATGAAAATACCCCGGTGCACAACTTCACATGCTGATCACTATTCCTGTAAGGTTTCATGACTAGGTCAATTACTTTTTGAGCTACGTGCCACACAAAAATGAAACAAGAGGGCCATGATGGCCCTGAAATCGCTCACCTGTATAAAGGCACCCGGAGCGGGGCCAGTTTAAACCCCAGGGCTTTTATTTGAACAAACTTGGAAGACACCCATTAGAAGATGTTTCACGATGTTAAGTTTTTACTACACACATATAATGAAAAACAACGATCTACCCCCCCCCCCCCCGGCAGGGCCAATTTTAATCCAAGGGCTTTTATTTGAACAAACTTGGTAAACACCCATAAGAAGATGTTTCATGCTAAACATCTAAGCTCTAGCTCATTGGGTTTTTTTAAAAGAAGTTTTTTTTAAGTTTTTACTATACACATATAGTTTAAACTAATGACACCCCTGGGGCGGGGCCAGTTTTGACCCCAGGGCTTTTATTTGAACAAACTTTGTAGACACTTACTAGAAGATGTTTCATGCTTAATATCTAAACTCCAGCTATTTGGGTTTTTTTCAAAGAAGATTTTTTAAGTTTTTGCTATATACATATAAGGAAAATCAATGACCCCCGGGGCGGGGCCAATTTTGACCCCAGGGCTTTTATTTGAACAAACTTGGTAGACACCCATTAGAACATGTTTCATGCTAAATATCTTAGCTCTAGCTCTTTGAGTTCTTTAAAAAAGGATTTTTTAAGTTTTTACTATATGCATATAGGGAAAATCAATGACCCCCTGGGGCGGGGCCAATTTTGACCCCAGGGCTTTTATTTGAACAAATTTTGTAGACACTCATTAGAAGATGTTTCATGCTAAATATCTTAGCTCTAGCTCTTTGGGTTCTTTAAAAGAAGATTTTTTAAGTTTTTACAATAAGCATATAGGGAAAATCAAAGACCGACCCCCTGGGGCGGGGCCAATTTTGACCCCAGGGCTTTTATTTGAACAAACTTGATAGACACTCACTAGAAGATGTTTCATGCTTAATATCTAAACTCTAGCTATTTGGGTTTTTTCAAAGAAGATTTTTTAAGTTTTTAGCTCACCTGAGCACAAAGTGCTCAAGGGTGAGCTTTTGTCATCACTCTGCGTCCGTCGTGCGTCGTGCGGTGTGCGTCGTGCGTCCTTCAAAAAATGGCGTCAAACTTTTCAAACAACATCTCCTCCTAAACCACATGGCCAATTGCAACCAAACTTTACAGAAATGATCCTTAGGTGGACCCCTTTCAAAGTTGTTCAAAAATTTAAATTCCATTAAAAACTCTGGTTGCCATGGCAACCAATAGGAAAAACTTAAAAAATCTTCTTTTAAAAAACCCTAAGAGCTAGAGCTTAGATATTTGGCATGAAACATCTTCTAATGAGTGTCTACCAAGTTTGTTCAAATCAAAGCCCTGGGGTCAAAATTGGCCCCGCCCCAGGGGGTCATTGATTTTCCCTATATGCATATAGTAAAAACTTAAAAAATCTTCTTTTAAAGAACTCAAAGAGCTAGAGCTAAGATATTTAGCATGAAACATGTTCTAATGGGTGTCTACCAAGTTTGTTCAAATAAAAGCCCTAGGGTCAAAATTGGCCCCGCCCCGGGGGTCATTGATTTTTCTAATATGTGTATAGCAAAAACTTAAAAATCTTCTTTTAAAAAACACATATAGCTAGAGTTTAGATATTAAGCATGAAACATCTTCTAGTAAGTGTCTACAAAGTTTGTTCAAATAAAAGCCCTGGGGTCAAAATTGGCCCCGCTCCAGGGGGTCTTTGATTTTCCCTATATGCATATAGTAAAAACTTAAAAAAATCTTCTTTTAAAGAACCCAAAGAGCTAGAGTTTAGATATTAAGCATGAAACATCTTCTAGTGATTGTCTACAAAATTTGTTCAAATAAAAGCCCTGGGGTCAAAATTGGCCCCGCCCCGGGGGTCATTGATTTTCCTTAAATGTGTATAGCAAAAACTTAAAAAATCTTCTTTGAAAAAACCCAAATAGCTGGAGTTTAGATATTAAGCATGAAACATCTTCTAGTGAGTGTCTACAAAGTTTGTTCAAATAAAAGCCCTTGGATCAAAATTGGCCCCGCCCCAGGGGGTCTTTGATTTCCCTATATGCATATAGTAAAAACTTAAAAAACTTCTGTTAAAGAACCCAAAGAGCTGGAGCTTAGATATTTGGCATGGAACATCTTCTAATGAGTGTCTACCAAGTTTGTTCAAATAAAAGCCCTGGGGTCAAAATTGGCCCCGCCCCAGGGGGTCTTTGATTTTCCCTATATGCATATAGTAAAAACTTGAAATATCTTCTTTTAAAGAACCCAAAGAGCTAGAGCTTAGATATTTGGCATGAAACATCTTCTAATGAGTGTCTACCAAGTTTGTTCAAATAAAAGCCCTGGGGTCAAAATTGGCCCCGCCCCAGGGGGTCTTTGATTTTCCCTATATGCATATAGTAAAAACTTAAAATATCTTCTTTTAAAGAACCCAAAGAGCTAGAGCTAAGATATTTAGCATGAAACATCTTCTAATGAGTGTCTACCAAGTTTGTTCAAATAAAAGCCCTAGGGTCAAAATTGGCCCCGCCCCAGGGGGTCATTGATTTTCCCTTTATGCATATAGTAAAAACTTAAAAAAATCTTCTTTTAAAGAACTCAAATAGCTAGAGCTAAGATATTTAGCATGAAACATGTTCTAATTGGTGTCTACCAAGTTTGTTCAAATAAAAGCCCTAGGGAGGGGCGGAAGGAAGGGGGGTAGATCGTTGTTTTTCATTATATGTGTGTAGTTAAAACTTAACTTCGTGAAACATCTTCTAATGGGTGTCTTCCAAGTTTGTTCAAATAAAGGTCCTGGGGTTTAAACTGGCCCCGCACTGCGTGCCTTTATACAGGTGAGCGATCTCAGGGCCATCATGGCCCTCTTGTTACTATATGCATATAGGGAAAATCAATGACCCCCTGGGGCGGGGCCAATTTTGACCCCAGGGCTTTTATTTGAACAAACTTGGTAGACACTCATTAGAAGATATTTCATGCTTAATATCTTAGCTCTAGCTCTTTGGGTTCTTTCAAAGAAGATTTTTAAGTTTTTACTATATGCATATAGGGAAAATCAAAGACCCCCTGGGGCGGGGCCAATTTTGACCCCAGGGCTTTTATTTGAACAAACTTGGTAGACACTCATTAGAAGATGTTTCATGCCAAATATCTAAGCTCTAGCTCTTTGGGTTTTTTAAAAGAAGATATTTAAAGTTTTTTCTTTCGGTTGCCATGGCAACCAGAGTTCAGCATGGAATTAAATTCTTTGAACAATTTTTAAAGGTGACCACCAAAGGAACATTCCTGTGAAGTTTGGATGAAATTGGCTTAGTGGTTTATGAGGAGATGTCATTTAAAGTAAAAGTTTACGGACGGACGGACAACGAACGAAAAGCGATCACAAAAGCTCACACTGTCACTTTGTGAAAGGTGAGCTAAAAAGTGAGGGGTAATAAAACAAAATATTGTGCTGTTTTAAGTAGAGTTTATCTGTTTGGTAAGTATTTCGTATATACGCCCTTTATTTTCAACACAATTAATTACCATCTTTTTTCATACACGCATTTGTAGGTACACTTTCTTTCATTCAAACAATAATTTTTGCACGTATATAGCTTTATACACTTTAATCATATAAGGACATACATGTTCACCACAGGTAATATTACCATAAATATTAAAGAAAAAGTAAATGATGATATTTATTACAAACCTTTTGATCAGTATTTGTCTGTGTTCTTGAAACAACATTTGATGTAACTATGATATTAATGCTGTGTATCTTGCGGAAGAGACCAGGCTTGGTCCCATGTTGAACTATACCTTCAACCTTGAGTGTCAGGTATGTATCATTCTGTACAAGAACTGGCTCTGTGGCTGTCTGCTGGGGAGATATTGCTAACTGAAAATGTTAAATCTTGATGAGAGTGTGTTACCGTTAAATGAAGTCACTTGTATCCCATTCGAGCAACAACATATATCTGATTCTAGTTGATTCAAATTTCTCAACTGATAACAAATATATAGCAAAACTCTATTTCAAGTAAAGCACACAAACATATGTACCATGCTTCTGCTCTTAAAACATTCAATGACTTCAATATTATTTTACACAATTAGAATTAAATTGTCAAGGGCAATGAACTTCACATATCGGTATTATACATATATTATGAACATCTTATATGAGACTCCTAGTTTGCTTCTAAAGAAAACGGAGCTAGATGACTTCTTGTACTAAGCAAAAACAATAATTCTTTAAGAGGAAAAAAACTTCTTTACTAAAGTAAGAGACTAATTTGATTTTTGAACAAATCCAAATACATGTACTTTTAAACCCAAGCTTGTCCCATATCGCGTAAACATTTTAAATTTGTAACACAAAGGTGAAAATTCACCTAAACAATCCTGACCAACATGGAATTCAAACTCCTATCCTCCTGCATTTAACACACACATAAAAAACAAAAACAATTCATGACCACCAAACAAAATAACAGATTCCCAAAAGCACTTGTAATTAGATCTGCACTCTTACATCACTGACATTTATTACTCATTCAGTAAAAATAAAAACTGAGCCGCGTCATGACAAAACCAATGTAATGCGTTTGCGACAAGCATGATTCCAGACCAGCCTGCGTGTCCACGCAGTCTGTTCAGGATCCATGCTGTTTGCTATCAGTTTCTCTATTGGTAATAGAGTATGTTAGCAAACAGCTTGGATCCTGATCAGACTGCGCGGATGCTAAGGCTGGTCTGGATCCACGCTAGTCGCAAACCCATTATGTTGGTTTTGTCATGACGCGGCTTAAAATCTTCCTTCCAACACTTGAATGTTCTCCAAGACATCGTTTCAGGATTGCTGCAGGGATGTGAGCATAAAAATATACAGGCAGTAATTTTGATTACCTTAAGGGCCGTCTGCTGTAAACTCTGGAAGAAGTACCGAGGGAAACAGTTTGGTGCTAAAGCTAGTCTAGATGCTGCTTCACTGAGAAATTCTACATGCTATGAATAGAACAATGAAAATATTGTCAAATGTGGAATTCTACATGAAACAGTTTAGCTACCCAATTATTTATATAAGATTTTTCTGACAATAGATTTTATTGTAAGATAATAAAATAAATCCTTAATCTATAATCTATTGCTTATGACATTTATCAAAAGTATTAAGGTGGACAAATAACAAGGCAATATAGCTCAGTGGTAGAATGCAGCGTTCGGTCTTAAAATATTATGTTGAAACCACTGAATAACATTTGCAAAATGGGCAGGTTAAAATTTCAAACAATAAAAATGTGATTACATTATGTGAAATGACTTCAGTGCCCTCTGTCCGCAGTAAGGTAGCTAACTCTGTATGAACTGTATTAAGAAGCTGTTTAAACTTGTCTCCAGTAACCTCCCCTACACCAAGCACCATTTTATCTGCCAGCAATGCTTGACTGAAATATAAATGTATCTAAAAGTGAAATATTTTTTATAATTTTTCATGATTAAAAGTATTATTACATGAATATTCAAAATGATATGAGCCGGGCCATGACAAAACCAACATAATGGGTTTGCGACCAGCATGGATCCAGACCAGCCTGCGCATCCATGCAGTCTGATCAGGATCCATGCTGTTCGCTATCAGTTTCTCTACTTGTTATAGGGTCTGTAAGCGAACAGCATGGATCCTGATCAGACTGCGCGGATGCGCAGGCTGGTCTGGATCCATGCTGGTCGCAAACCCATTATGTTGGTTTTGTCGTGACACAGCTTATATAAAATATTTCAACAATCAGAAGTGGTATAACAGATAAAGAGGTTTAACATTTGCAACATTTATTTCTGTCTTATAATGGGAAACTTCAGTGTCTATTTTCCTGTATTTCAATCAGATTCACTAAAGGCTTGTTTGTCATTAATGCACTTGTCATTTAGCACTGTCCTTCATGCTGTCTTTATCATGAAATCTCTTTAAATAAAATATATTTTTGGTGAGGGCACAAAGAAACAAATATATATTTATCTAATTTATGGATTAAGGACATTTTCGGGAATTTTCATATAGACATATAGGCAAAATTTAAACTGTTCTATAAAATTTCTTTAAACTTGGCATGTTTACATGATAACTTGAAAATGAGACCGGTGACCTCAATTTTTTCCCATTTAAAATGTTTCTGTTATCATATTCTAATAACATGCAAAGTTTAAAGAAATTCTATTGAAAAGTTTTAATTTTGCATATAATTATGTCTTTATGAAAACTCCGAAAAACATCAAAAAAAAATCAACAAATTGAGCAGTTGTATCTTATCATTTAAATGGAGCTGCAGTTTGTTTGTTTGATAGGGTTTTACGTCACACCAACACAGTATAGGTCATATGGCAACGTTCCAGCTTTACTGGTGGAGGAAGACCTCAGATGCCCTTCTGTGCATTATTTCAGGCACAAACGGGCACCCGAGTAGAAACACTGACATTCCATAAGCTAGCTGGATAGCTTCCTCACATGAAAGAATCTAAAGTCCCTGTTGGGATTCGAACCCACAGCGGTGAGGGGCAAGTGGTTTGAAGTCAACGACCTTAACCACTCGGCCACAGACGCCCCGTAATTCCTTATATAATAAGTCTGTATTTGTCGAAAGCTGGTGCAAGTCATTAATCTAAGAACTTTTACACTTTTATAAAGAAAAGTGGCTGTAAATGAAGTTAATTATACCCATCATGTCCATTTTGAACAATAGAAGAGATTGCAAGTTTCATTAGTTCACAGCTTGTTTGTAATCTAAGTTATGTAATTAAGGAACATGTACTATATAAAACACTTTATTCCTTCAATGATTCTGTATCTCTTACAAGTCAGATTTTCTTCAAAGAATAATAATATATGTATTTGCTGCATGTATATTCAATACAAAATGGTGGAGAAAGACCTCAGATACCCATCCATGCATTTTTTTTAGGTACAAAGGAGTAGAACCACTGGCATTCCGTAAACTATCTTATCTTTTCCCTACGTAACTGTACGCCAAGTATTCCACATACATCATTTGAGACAACTGTAGTGGACAAAAAAGGGATTTTCCAGATAATGTTAGATTAATAAGATAAGTTAGATTTTCTAAGATAATGTACTGATTAATGGGTGGGATTTTCGAGATAAAGTACAGATTTCATTATAAATGATTGGGACTTTCAAAAGAATGTTAGATAAATAATAATGAGTGGGATTTCCTACGTAAATTACAGATTAAAGGGAGGTATTTTCTAGATAATGTACATATAAGATCAGAGTTTAAGAAAGGATACTGTTGTATATTTTGTAAGGAAGCTGGGTCAGCATCAAATGACTGTTGATATAGGGCAGCCAGTCTTTCACTTATCTTCTCATAATCACTGGCAGTCTTACCAAGCTGAAAAGAAAAATGAGCCGTGTCATGACAAAACCAACATAGTGCGTTTGCGACCAGCATGGATCCAGACCAGCCTGCGCATCCGCGCAGTCTGATCAGGATCCATGCTGTTCACTTACAAACCCTATAACAAGTAGAGAAACTAATAGCGAACAGCATGGATCCTGATCAGACTGCGCAGATGCTCAGGCTGGTCGGGATCCATGCTGGTCGCAAAAGCACTATGTTGGTTTTGTCAAGACGCGGCTCAAATTAAAAAATCAATTCTAAGGCACACTTGTTACAAATCTAGACCTATATTTCCATTATTATACAGTTCATGTCTAAATACATGTAAACAAACATTTAGCTATATTATTTTTATGTTTTGCCTGGTTAATGGCAATAAATTATACTATGAATGCTGCATTTTCTGTTCATACATATAAACACAAATTTAACAAGAATTACAAATCTTTTTTGTTAATTTTCAGCCCAGTAATTTAACATTCTGTGTATGATACAACGATTCAAAACATCTGAAACAAGAACTGTCTGAGGACAGTAACGCTCGACTATTCGAAAAGTTGTCACAAGTGTGTTTCATCAGGGTCTTTCAGATAGAATGGTCTGGAGACGGACCAATTTTAAGAAAAAAGCTGTCTCGGTTGAGTCACTTGATTGGGTTATCTACCGACCGTGATCTGTCATAGCACATCACCATTCAAAAATCAAATTATAAGATAATGTTTTGTTAAATCAATCAAACATTTACTAAAAACTAACTCTGGCTACATTATATTATCAGTTTTTACTTAAAAAGTAACAATTTTATAGATTTGCAATCAAATTAGGAATTTTTCGTTCCCAGTGTCAAGGTAAAAATCTACTGCTCATATTTGAAAATAGGTCCGAGTTTCATGAGCTTTTTTTTAATTTATGCATTTTTCAATGACGAAATAGAAATGGATTTTACAGAGGAAAGATGTTATTAAATCGTATCATGTAAATATATTATAATGTTTCACAATGTTATTTGCAAATATTTGATGTTTAATTTGGTGCATTTTCAAAATGGCGCTGTTTATTGGCAAATATCCTGAACAATCAATCTATGTTTTTCAACAAATATGGCTTTAAAAACATTATTTTCTGAAATATTTATCCTTTTTTCACAAGTTTAAAGATTTTTAAATAACATCATGTCGTTAAAATTTTCATTTTTGCTCTTGTATTTAATTTTCGCCCTTTTCTTGAACACTTACATAATTTGCATAAGGCAAATTATACCGAGTTATACCGAGACATGTTTAATTGTAGCGAGAAGGGTTTACATAGCGTGTTTCCAGACCATTCTATTAGAAAGACCCTGGTTTCATTGAGTATAATACTGCTTACCAATATGAATACATAATATTGTCTGAAAAGGTACAAAGGTTTGTTATTAAGATGTTTTATGGCGTTAATCACTGCTTTATTATTATGAATGCATAAAAATTGTTCCAAAAAACTTTACATAGAATTTCTAAGCCGAAAAAGGTGCATAATTAAAAACAGAGTTATGGGACTTGTGCCAATCATGTAAGATAATCACAGAGAACAAGTATGTGAAGTTTCAATCCATTCCCTTCAGTAGTTATGGAGAATACCAGCTTGCACGCAAAAACATAACCAAGAATTTCTACGTCATAAAGGGGCATAATTATGCAAAAAAGCAAATCAGAGTTATGGGACTTGTGCCAATCATGTTAGATAATCACAGAACACAAGTGTGTGAAGTTTCAATCCATTCCCTTCAGTAGTTATGGAGATACCAGCTTGCACGCAAAAACTTAACCAATAACATCTAAGGCGAAAAAGGGGCATAATTATGCAAAAAAGCAAATCAGAGTTGTGCCAATCATGTAAATTATTCAATTATTTCAATCCATTCCCTTCAGAAGTTATGGAGATGCCAGCTTGCACGCAAAAACTTAACCAAGAATTTCTAAGTCGAAAAAGGGGCATAATAATGCAAAAAAGCAAATCAGAGTTAGGGACTTGAGCCAATCATGTAAGTTAATCACAGAGAACAAGTGTGTGAAGTTTCAATCTGTTCCCTTCAGTAGTTATGGAGATACCAGCTTGCACGCAAAAACTTAACCAATAATTTCTAAGTGGAAAAAGGCGCAAAATTATGCAAAAAAGCAAATCAGAGTTATGGGACTTGTGCCAATCATGTTAGATAATCACAGAGAACAAGTGTGTGAAGTTTCAATCCATTCCCTTCAGTAGTTATGGAGATACCAGCTTACACGCAAAAACTTAACCACAGGGACGCCGACAAATGGGTGACTGCATTAGCTCGATTATTCTGCGAATAGTCAAGCTAAAAATTACTAATAATTTAAAAGTAATTAAGATATCTAATATGATTAAACAGATTCATATCTATTACAAAATTTCCAATTTTCATGAAAATGTTTGTTCGTTAGATTGGGTTTTACGTCACATTGACACAATATAGGTCATATTGCGACATTCCAGCTTAGCTGGTGGAGGAAGACCGCAGGTGCCCCTTGGTGCATTATTTCAGGCACGATCAGGCACATGAGTAGGACCACCGACGTTCCGTAATTCATGAAAAATAAGATAATGACAAAGTTGTAATCATACACTACCTGTGTAACAGTATGTTCACATTTAGTGAGTTCCTGCCCCTTGGCAACAGCCTGAGCCGCTGCGATGGCAGGAGGGGGGCATGTCTTAAATGTGTTACATGTACGCAACAACTGTGTGTGTACATCGAGGAGGGAGGCTCGTAACTGTATATACTCTGATTGAAACTGTAGAGGGAAGCTTGGCACCACAGCAGCCTGTAATACAATACTCTTACTATGATATATCTGAGCCCCGTCACAACAAAATCAACATAGAGCATTTGCGACCAGCATGGATCCAGACCAGCCTGCGCATCCGGGCAGTCTGATCAGGATCCATGCTGTTCGCTATCAGTTTCTCTACTTGTAATAGGGTTTGATGCGCAGACTGGTCTAGATCCATGCTGGTCGCAAAAGCACTATAATGGTTTTGTCATGGCGCAGATCAATTATATCTGTGATCTTTAATATGTGACCTAGGATTTTTGACAAATATCTTGTTGCCTTAATATAAAGAAATGTGCGATGTTGATACGAATTATGAGAATGAAAAGCTGCAATCAAAAAGGTCTAGTGTAATTGAAAACATTGATTTTATTCTTTTTGGGAATAGGGATATTTAAATTACAGCAAAACTCTCAAGGTCATATAGCTACTTTTCTGCTGAATTAAACTAGAACTGCCACTATCATGGCGTGAATACCCCCGCATACCACTTTGTCAGAATCAACAGTGGCCATTTAGAGCTCAAGGACAACCTCCCTTTACTAAGCCAGTACATTGCTACTCAAATGTGAAAATGTCAAAATCAATACACTGCAGACAGGCATTCTTTAGCAACTGAGAAGAAAAGCTTTTTTTTGTCAAGGTCCCTGTGACCTTGATCTTTGACCCAGTGACCTCAAAATCAATAGGGGTCACCTTATGGTCATGATCAACATCCATTCCCAATATGAAGACTGTGGGTCAAAGGAACCTTAAATTAATGGGGGGACAAACTTTTTTAGTCAAGGCCCCTGTGACCTTGACCTTTAACCTGGTGACCTCAAAATCAATAGGGGTCACCTATTAATCATGACTAACCTCCATGCCAAATATGAAGACTATTGGTCAAAGGAATCTTAAGTTAATGGGCAGACAAACTTTTTGAAGTCAAAGTCCCTGTGACCTTGACCTTCGATCCAGTGACCTCAAAATCAAAAGGGGTCATGTACTAATCATGACTAACCTCCATTCCAAATATGAAGACTGTGGGTCAAAGGAATCTAAAGTTGTTGGGCAGACAAGATTTTTATAGTCAAGGCCCCTGTGACCTTGACCTTTTACCCAGCAAAATCAATAGGGGTCATTTACTAATCATGACTAACCTCCATGCCAAATATGAAGACTGTAGGTCAAAGGAATCTTAAGTTATTGAGCAGACAAGCTTTTTGAAGTCAAGGCCCCTGTGACCTTGACCTTTGACCTGGTGACCTCAAAATCAATAGGGGTCATCTACTAATCATGACTAACCTCCATGCCAAATATGAAGACTAAGGGTCAAAGGAATCTTAAGTTATTGGGCGGACAAGAAAAAACCGACGGACAGCCGGACGGACAAGCTGATTCCAGTATCCCTTACAACTTTGTTGTGCGGGGGTATAATAAGACCTCATTTGTCCATACATGCATTATTTCACAACCTATTAACCTTTTGTAAGGTTGCTACTTAGCTTCTTCACATGAAGTTGTACAACTTTAATTATTAAAGTAAGAAGTCTGTTTCATCAAGCCTATTTAAAAACATTTCAAGCAAAATGCTTGCTATAGCTAAAAAATATACTATGCTCATCTTTTGGTAAAAAAAAACTTTAATTGTAGAAATTTATTGAAATCTAGGAATTTCTTACTGAATATGTCTAATCAGAGATGTAGATAACAGAGATAAGCAGCTCCTATATATACTCTATTGAAATATCACTTATGCATATCAAAAAACTTAATGGATGTACATTTGATCCTTTTATATAATACATCATTTGAAAGTTAAATCTTTTATTTATTGCTGCATGTTAAAATATTTGTAACTTTCCATGTCTTTCACTTAGAAAAACATAGCAAAACATACCCAGTGAGCCAGTTTTTTCGTCATATGAATAGATTTGTAACAAAAATTAATATGTAGTTTTCTTTAAAAATTGATGGTTATCATTTATTTAAATAGGAACTGTAAATGTTTTTACCTGCAGCCATAGACAAATGCATAAGCTGTCAGGAAATGTATTATTTTACTGATTTTGATATCTTGTCAATAAGTTTTACTTGCTACAAGTTTTAAGTTTAGCAAGCACGCATGATATCTTTACTAGCTAGGAAGTTGCCAATCTCTGTTATCTATGTCTCTGGTCTAATTTGTGTAACAGAATGCTCAGCGTATGTTTTTGTAGCTGGTCAATTTGCTTTTTAATGACACTATATGTTCCTACTGCCTCCTACTGCCTTTCCCTTTCGTGTGTATAGTAAAAACGTAACATATCTTCTCTGTGTGTACTCAAAAGATGATTATGTTACAATTGATAAGAGACTTTAACTATCTGTATTTTCAAATATCAAATTTGAGCATAATATATCTTTATAAGTTATTATAACATTACCTAGCAAAGAGACAAACCTTTAATGAAGTAAGACCTTTATGGTAGAATGAGAGTGCTTGTTGTAGTTTTGCTATTACACTTCCAGTGTCAACATGTAGACATTTTTCTCCTAGAGTTATCTCATGTAGTCCAATCAGCCAGAAATAAAAATGTTCTGATGATACCTGTACAAAACGAGGAAACTGTAAATGATTCAAGCAAGTTTAGCAATGAAATCAGAAATACTGACTAGCCTATGTTACAAGTATAGAGCTGAGCCAGTCTGCAAAAATGAGCAGTATAACACCAAAATATAAACTGATGGGTAGTGTTTGCTGCCAAGTTCTAGTTGTTGATACTGAAAATCCAGTATACTAGTCCCAAAAAAAGAACACATGTTTAATACTCAAATTTCAATAGATGAAACAGAGTTTTTTATACTGATTTAATAACATAATTGGTGAAATAAAGTTTTGATCATGAAACATTCCAATTGGTGAAATAGAGTTTTGATCACGAAACATTCCAATTGGTGAAATAGAGTTTTGATCACAAAACATTCCAATTGGTGAAATAAAGTTTTGATCACGAAACATTCTAATTGGTGAAATATAGTTTTGATCACGAAACATTCCAATTGGTGAAATAGAGTTTTGATCACGAAACATTCCAATTGGTGAAATAAAGTTTTGATTACGAAACATTCAAATTGGTGAAATAAAGTTTTGACCTCAAAACATTCCATTTCTTAAATAAAGTTTTGAACTCAAAACGAAACCATTGGTAAAAATGTAGCTTTGACTTCAGAATATTACAATTGGTGAAGAATGTTGGAATAATAACTTACTTTTTTAGCCAAAGCCTGGAATATATTTTCTGCTATTCCACACTGACCATATCTCAGTGCCTGCCTAGCAGTCTTGTAAGCTAGCCAAGGATCAGATCTTTCTGTACATGACAAGATTAAACCCTCAACATCTACAGGGATAGCAGTACCACTTGCCACTTGAAACAGTACTGTGCATAAATACACCTGAAATGATATTTAGGTCATGGTCATGCTTTTCAAATTAAAGAATCATTTCCAAAAGCCAATCCTAGATCTAATTCCAAAGTGTATAATAAGTATATGAGAAATAGCAGTTGACTGTTAGCTGATAATTGTTATCAAAGTGCATATACATGTAAATCATTGCAATAAGCAAGAATAAAAAAAGGAGAACCTTTGTGTATTATTTCATACTGTGTAATATTTCAGGCAAGAGCTAATTATAAACCCCTAATTGAGCTAAAAATATTTCTCACATAAAGAATTATTCAATGCACCTTTTTGGACCAAAAGTAATTAGGTTTTTGCAACCAGTATAGTCTGACTAGGTTTTACACCTGTTGGCTGACTAATTTTTAATATCATCCTGATATCCCTTAAATTGACAATGGACATTTCCATAAAATTTAAGCTGGACAAGTCCATTTAACAATTTCAGCAGGTGAAAAGTTATAGGAGCAATATAAGGTTAACCATACATACCATAATTTTTTAAGCAATTTTCGGGACACTTCTCATTTGGAGGTGGGTAGGCGGTAGGGCATTGTTCAGCAACCAAATTGTTTGGACAGATACATTATTTCTGGGACAATCCTCGAAGTCGGGGATAATATGGCATGTATGAGGTTAACTGGTAGTAACAATGGATCAGTAAAACCAAACAAAGACAGCTTTTATCTTAACATATAGTTTATCTTTACTACATTTTACTACATGTACATTCTCAGATAGCATAGCAACTTGCACAACATCTGTTCGAAGTACAATATAAAAAATATGAAATTTGTGTAAGAATGTAAGTAATTTCATCTTTTACAACTCTCTGCAAAAAAATCATTAATTAAATCTTGAATTACTTTCATATCTTTACCTGCATCTGATGTGGTTCCAGGCCTGCATTAAGAGAATTCTGTAAGACTCCAAGCAGTTGGGGTACCACAGATTTCGGCAGTAATGATTGGTTGAGAGATCCTATAGCAGCCAAACTTTCACACAATGCTATATCTGATTGACCTGTGAAAGTATTTGTTCAGCTGTTTATATTACATACTCTGCTACAATTTCAGTTTCAGTACTGTAAATTCACATAATGTCGTGGGCATAACAAATTTTGTGGTTTTATCACAAGGACATTTTATCACGTTTTTTTGTTTTTGTTTTTTTTAATTCATTGATTGTCTATTCTTGCAAAAAGTAAAGCACAAATATTGTAATGCAAAATAATCTTGCAGCAGACAAAATGAAATTTCTTTGGATCTTGAATTTTAAGTATTGACCTATAAATAAAAACCATGAAAATTAGTTCCCCAAAAGTTATACGTTTTGCAGTATATAGAGTTAAGAAGACGTGATCTTTTATGCCTAATCTTGATTCAAAAACAAAACACATATATGACACATAATATGAGTTATATATCTACAATGTACATACCTTAAAAATCTTTATTTAACTTATATACATAAAAAGTCTAAAAGGAAACAAGGACATGTACATGTACTGAAGTACAATAGAACAGTTGTGGTCAATTGTCATGTTAAAACTCAGTGGTATGAGCCTAACAAATCAAATTCAACCAATCACTGACTATAAGAAAATTAGACCTTTATCTTTTTTTTGTATTTGAAATTTCAAAATCCACTATGCGTTCAAATAGAATGCAAAAGCCATGTAACTGAGTAAGAAGTGTGTAAAATCTACAAACTTCAAATTATGACAATCTTATTACAGAAAATAATGTCCATTGTGAGTATTTCATATAGTAAAGATCGCATTAGATTGTTGGAAGGGGCGATAACTGGAATTTATTCTTTAAATGCTTGTAAAGTATGGTAATCGTTTTCTATCAAGTGATTTAAATATTGATGACAATTGTTGCGTCACTCATCAAACTAGCGGTCTGACAATAAGCTGGTATACAACAACCCACCATCTGCCAACAAATACCATTTGACATTTCTAAAGTGAATGGTAGTTGAAGTTTTATATATAGAGGATATTGAATGAGTGTAAGTTATTGAATGAGTTGAATAAAATTATATAATGCGAGCCTCTGGCGAATTTAATATTCTATTTATCACATACCAAAAATAAAGATCGTTTGAAATGAAAAAGAACCTTCTTTTAAAATTTTTTTTTCATTGACGCGCCTATAATGCTAACATTTAGCGGGTCTTGACGCTATGTTTATATAAAGAAAATGACGTCTCGTCAAAAAGTATGCACAGACGTGCAATACCATTTTTACGGAGTCGTAAAACGGCATGGGTATGTGATATTATTTAATTTTACCAATGAAATATGGTGCTATATCAGTCAAATATATTTCATATTTTTTAAAAATAAATATGAAATATAAATATGAAAGTGGGCGGAGTCAAAACTCATATTTATTTTAAGGGACTTCTTTAGCCAGCTTGTTTGAAAAATCTAAATAATACGAAACAACTTTTTGTTGAATTTTGTTTTGAAAACTATCTAGATTGATAGAAAATGGTCTAACTAAGAAAATAAATCCGAACACCAATATCTTTAATTCAGTCATTAATTCTGTACAGACGTTAAAAGAATTGTTTATGTGATGTCACAATGTATCGCTATATATCACGTTCAAAACAAGACAATAATTATATTACTGCCCAATTGCAGCAAGCAAGGGGGTTCGTAACCATTTTCTTTGATAATGAAAGTAAATAAAAAGGTTACTTTTTTGTTTTTGTGAAACGTGGTATACATTTTCACGAAACATAAAATGCCACATATTTCACTCAAACGAAAAAATATCCTCTTAATATTAGTTACAAAGATTTTTGACAAGTAATATGGCTGTATAAAAATGGTTGTTTGTGAATATTACCTGAGCCCCTAGTCAAAGATTATATCACAATCATTAATATATGTCCATATAACCTGTCAGAAATATTTATAATGAACTTATAATAGAGCAAGCATCAATTTTTTAGTGAAACAAGTGAGATTTCTTAATAAATTGAAAGCAGCCTTGTATAAAAAACTAAATAAATGTCTTGACTATCAAATGAAAAGCGTTGTTACAAACATGCAGTATTATAAAGTTTTTCATAACAATAAATGTACATGTATTACAATATACAGGCTATATCACAAGATATCACAATACATGATTGTACATATTGTTGCATCCATACATGTAACCATATTATCCTTTCTTTTAATAAGCAAACATAATGACATACTCACCAGCCAACAATAGCTACAATATATCATTTCTACCTGATATATGACTGCAACAATCTACTTTGTAAATTACCTTGTGATTCCGACAAGAGACTAGCAATACACAATAGCTACAATATATCATTTCTACCTGATATATGACTGCAACAATCTACTTTGTAAATTACCTTGTGATTCTGACAAGAGACTAGCAATACACAATAGCTACAATATAACATTTCTACCTGATATATGACTGCAACAATCTACTACGTAAATTACCTTGTGATTCCGACAAGAGACTAGCAATACAGGTAACAAATGTGTCAGCAACCTTTGGTTGATGTTTGCTCAGTTCTACAGCACACCGTAAACATAGCTGAATATAGAAAACACAATTGTTGACATAAATAAAAGTAGCTGCATTTAGAAAACATGAGATATAGAAAACATGGTGAAGACACTGCTAAATATTGAAAGTTTACTGCAAATAGAGTTAACAATAGAAAACATAGTAATGAAACAATGCTGTCAGAGGGGCAACGCCCTCCACTTTGTTCAGTACTGGTATAACAGCACGGCTAGTGTTGAAGTTAAACAAAAACTTCACCAAAAAGGTCAGTTGAAAAGTTTAACCAGCAATGGTAACCAATGGAATAAAATTAGAAAGTGCTGGCATAGCTGAATATAGAAAACACTTTGTTACAATAGCCTAATATTGAAAACAAAGGGAAATATACGAATATTTAACGCTTAAAGTACACTATAAATGAGCCGTGTCACGACAAAACCAACATAATGCCTTTGCGACCAGCATGGATCCAGACCAGCCTGCGCATCCGCGCAGTCTGATCAGGATCCATGCTGTTGGCTATCAGTTTCTGTACTTGTAATAGAGTTTGTAAGCGAACAGCATGGATCCTGATCAGATTGCGTGGATGCGCTGTTGATTTTGTCATGACATGGCTCAAATGTACCTGTGCTCACCTTAAGTGGTTTAGTATCTTGTGTATCCATTATAAGCACCATAATATGTGTTTGTATAGCCGTCACTACATTATCAACCAGATTCTGGCCACACCAGTACTCTGTCCCTTCTATATATAAAACATCTTAAATACAATATTCTCCACTTTCTTATCAAAAAAGCTTTTATCAACATTTCAAGAAGAATACTGCATGCTTTCCCAACTATACCATCATTAATTGATACATCAACTATACCATCATTAATTGTTTGAGTAATGCAACATTTTAACACATGTATTTCAGTGTTAAGTACATGTATTTAAGAAAAAACTAGAAGGGTTTTTGTCACAAAAACATATGTCTCCTGAAACAATGTATGGTCACTCATGTGAAGTTTCATTGAAATCCCACCAGAAGCTTGACCTGTGAAAGCCAGACAAGATGTTTCTATTCATAGCTCTGATGTCCATTTTGTGCAGCAAAACAGAACATTCCGGTGACGGGCACAACTACGATGTTACTGATCACTCCTGTAAAGTTTTGTTGAAATCCAACTACATGTAGTAGTTTGACCTGTAAAGGCCAGACAAGATTTTTCTATTTTTAGCTCTGGCGGCCAATTTGTGCAGCGAAGCGGAACGAACCCGTGATGTGCACAACTAGGACTGGTACTGATCACTCCTGTAAAGACTGGTTGAAATCCCACCAGAAGTTTGACCTGTGAAGGCCTGACAAGAATTATTTATTTTTAGCTCTGGCGACCATTTTGTGCAGCATAGCAGAACGTACCTGTTATGTGCACAACTAGGGATGGTACTGATCACTCCTGTAAAGTTTGGTTGAAATCCCACAAGTAGTTTGACCTGTGAAGGCCCGACAAGATTTTTCTATTTTTAGCTCTGGTGGCCATTTTTGTGAAGCGAAGTGGAATGTGCCAGTATTGTGTACAACTAGGGATGGTACTGATACTCCTGTAAATTTTGGTTTGAAATCCCACAGTAGTTTTGACCTGTGAAGGGCCATACAAGCTTTTAATGCAATGGACGGACCAAACCCGGG